>NC_058042.1:15632500-15825000 GCF_020085105.1 Siniperca chuatsi
TCCACTTCATTCTCCAACTCCTCAAGAACATCTTGGCAATAGAAATATCCTGGGCACTCAGCCCATACATAGATGAACTTGAGGGTAACTCTTAAAGGGGGGGAAGGTTGGGTGTGTAGTTACAGAGGGAGAGTGGAAGCCACACATATGAACACGATTTCTTTCTGTCTCTTTAAAAAAAAAAAAAGTTTCTACTTTACTTTAACAGTCAAATTTAAAAAAAAAACTTGTGAAAAATGTATAATCTGCTCAGCCACTGTGCCAGCTGTTAATTGACAGCTCAACTAACCTCCACTATTTGTTGCCACCTTGAAGCTCCTCAAAATTTGATTTGCCTTTCTCTGACATTAGTTGCCGTAAATTAAACTTTAATGTATGGAGCTCATTACTGCAAATCACAGCCATTCAAACTCAATGCATTTATTTGGCATTCAACGCACATTCACACTGTCTTGCCTCGGTGAATCTTGTATATTCTGCTCCATATTTTAAAATAATAATAGTAATAAAAGCTGATATCCCAGATGAAATTATATCATTTACATTTAGTGCCGGAGAAAAGTACGTCCAAGTATCTGATGCCTTTTGCTGATGTCTCTCAGTATATAATCTGTCTTGTACAATACAGATATATTAATGAATATAGTCACATTTGTCTTCAAATAATTTAAAGCAAATAAATTATGGAATTGTGTAAATGATTGTGTAGACTATAGTTTCCTCGTGTGAAGCAGCTGTTCCCCTGGTTGTGGCTCAGTTTGTTTTGCTGGTATAATTTGATGTCCTTTACATCAGACCAATACACTTTAAGGTTGCATGTACAGCAGTCTTGTACAGATGTTTTGACTTAGGAGAGTGTTTGGAGTGCTGTGAATTCCTGAGGAGGTGGAAATATAGACGGAGACCTGTGAATGATTTGTTAACTTTGAAAAACTGACTTTAAATTAAAAAAAACATCACTTCTGGAAATAGAGTGAGACATGTTTTTGTTTTATCTATTTAGCTAAAAATATGTGACAGTCAATAATTTTATTTAAAAGTTTTAATTTAATGCTGATGCATGTTAGTTAATTCATAAAAATGTATGAACTGCCATGTAACACACTTGTAACACACTTGGTCGGATGTGGACTTAAGGGAGCTCTTTTCTGCCCTGTGACTACCACACATTCAGCAAAAGACTCCATCTGGTTTTACAGTCCAAATACACAGACAGAGAAGAGCTGTGTTCCCCAGTGTCCCCTCCCGCCTGTCACTGGCCCTACCTCATGTTGTGACATTAATTATTGTGTTTTTCCATATGTTCCATACATGCAAGGCCAAGATCCATCTCTCATCCACTCAGCCTGGAAACTTGGAACAGAAATCCCTATAAAGCAATGTTTTATTTAAGGTCATTTGTCGCAGTCTCCTCGGCCATTTATTTTTCTTCAGCACCAGCACATTTTACAGAATTACTTTTGGAAGAATTACATACTTTTCTATTCTTCTATAATGCACTTTCTGCACTTGCACTTCTGTGAAAGCTCAGTAGACATAAAATGGTTCTATTTATTTAGTTTTCAGTCTAGCTCTGCACCTCTGGACAGATCAATAAAGTAGTTTTGAGTAGGTTTAGCGCGCTAGCTGTGAGAGGAACTGGGTGCGACTACTCCGGTAAAGGGTCTACAGGGGGAGCAGCACGGGCTGAAAAGTGGAGATCATAGCAGACCTCAGCCAGAACATGGGGGAAAAGTCATTGCTCTGAGCAGGTTGATTTCATGCCCCAATGCAGCGGCAGTAATTGCACCCAGAACCGTTTTATTGCGAGTTGATTTTAAGGAGGGATGAATGGAGAAACATTCTGTAAAGTGTTTATTTTGGGGGATGACCTTTATTAACCCATTTTCCAGGCAGGTTCCCCTGAGGTGGCCTGGCTCTGTGCTAGATTAACCCTCGCAGGCCCATGGCAGCCAGGCTGCTCCCCATCATAGAGTTTCAGGAAGCAGAGAATGACAGTAAGATTGGACCTTGCAACATGTGTGCAAAACCCCCACACACCACTTTTGAGACATAGGCTACTCACCCACCCTTGACACACACATGCAGGGAGTTTGAGTTGGTATTCCCAGGAGGTAAGTCAGCAACAGACTGAATGGTGAAGGTTAATATGTGTGTGGAACAGACAGTCAGAGAATGGCATTACAATGAAATTCAGCACATGGCAAGAACTTTTCAACTGCCTGCAATTTTTCCTCTGCTGAAAACAGTTGTAGCAAATTACTGGATTGTCTTTAGGCTTTTATCATCTAAATAAATGATCATCCAAGATTATGTTACGTTCTTCCCTTGAGGTGAGTGGATGTATATGCTGATCAAGTCTGTCTCTGCACCTGTGTAATACGTTCAACAATCCTCTTGTTAACATGTTGTATCTACTGCAACAGCAATGGTGTTGGTGAATGCTTCTTTCAACACGTATAGTACTTCTCTACAGAAGTAGGACGGACCTACTGAGCCTCTCTGCTCTCTGTCCTGCATGTCGCTTCCTCTAACTGATGCTTGAACAATGTGCGTATGTAGGGCCTTTGATGTACCAAGGTGAAATTGTGGTTTGGATTAAGAGCAGGGGTAGCTCGTATTGTGTGAGCACACGAAGGCCGTCACTGCCGCAGAGCCCCCTGTCAGCACGCGTTAGGAAGAGCTGTGATCTGGCCTCCCCCTGAGTGGGCTCTGTGTTTCTGTGTACCATGACTATGTTTAGGCCTCTCTCTGATCTCTGCTCCCTATCTGTTCAGCAGGTCCAGGGTCACATGCCTCCGCTCATGATCCCCATTTTTCCACACGACCAGCGCACTCTGGCAGCAGCAGCCGCCGCCCAGCAAGGCTTTCTCTTCCCTCCGGGAATGTCTTATAAGCCAGGTATGCTTGTAACTTAAGTCTTCTTTTTGTCTTTCCCCCTTTCTCTCTGCTTGCTATGCCTTTTCCCTTACACTTTAATTCATAATTATGATTTTTAGTCTTAAAGTTGTTACACTTCATAACAAATGTATAGCAACAAACAAATGCTTGATTCACATTGAGGCCACTGGCATGCTCTGCTCTGACTAAACTTGGACTTGAGACCAAGGCCTGGGAACATTGTAGTCCATGTGGAACAATAGATATGGCTAGAGAAGCAGAGGAATGTAAACATGTCTTCAACAAGAAAGTATCTTTCAGTAGTGTGCTGGCTGTAATTGTTTTTCAAGTATCCACTGTTAGAGATCCAATAACACAGAAGATGAAGCCTGCATGAAAAGTCTTCCTATTGTTATATGCATAAAAAGCAACTTCCCTATTACAGTTCAACTCGATTATGTTTTGTGAAATTAATTGATTAAAAGACAATTATAAGGTGGATTTGTGGTTTGTGGATGATGTAAGGAACAGGTTTTCCTGCACATATAACTGTTTTCATTGCCTGTAACAGCATGCCTCTTTCTCTCCTTTTGTCTTTTGAATTGAGTAAAAGAGAAGCCTTCCACAGCCTTCAAAATAAAAAAAGTGTTTTTTGAAAATTTGTAGCAACATGTTGACTGATGCCCTGCCAAAGCAGTAACCTCATACACCCTTGTATCCTTGTGAAAATTAAAGATGTGCCACCACATACTACTGTACTCATGTTAAATATAAAAAAAAGATCCATGGCCTAAATTGCTCCCTGCTTCTCAGTCTAAGCTTTTCACCTCGCATGGCCTACTTCGTCCCAGGGCCAAGCAATTTTTATACTTTTTTTGTTGTGTTGTCAAAAGAGAAAAGGATTTATGAGTCATCTAGAAAAAAGGAAAGTTCTTATGTCTGTTGTAAAACAGTATCAGAACAAGGAAGAGGACTGTAAATGGAAAAAGAAACACTTGGAAGTCAGCAGGTTCGCAGTAGGACATTAAAAGGTGTGGTAGTGCAGTTAATGAATTAACTATAAAACCACAGGATGAAAAAGAAAGTCAGCTATTTTGGAACTATGGAGCCATGACAGCTTAAACAAAGTGCCTGAGGGGGAGTCTTTTACCAGTGTGCTTTCTGCAATAGATTTGACACAGAAAATGTTTTAGTTCAAATAACAGGAGCTATTATGGAATCATGGTCAGGGGTCGCCATGTGTATGGTTCCTGCATAATTCATGAGTTCATGAAGAAATGGCAAAGAGGGTCTGAAAATGACTGTTGTAGTCAGGAGGGGTATTTCAAAACCTCTATGATTTCTCCCCATCCAACACAATATACACAATACATGCAAAGAGTACAATGTTATCACCACCACCTGCAGGGTATACAGGATGCTGTCGTGTCCTTTCTCCATGAAATGAGTGGCCAAGCATTCACTTCCAAGACTAAGGCACACTAATCTGATGTTATCATTATGAGACAGCTCCCAGGGACCACTGCTTATGACCCCAGCCCTGTGGCGCTCACATGGCAACAGAGTCATTCTGGCACCATAGTGGTAAGTCATCACCCCATCCACTGGCTGTGCTCAATGGCCTGGTGTTGCATGGTAGACAAGCACAGTCATAGAAACACCAACTCATCATTTAAACAAATAGATACAAGTTGGACTTCCCTGTCTGTTTACACAGATATGGCAGCATTCAGTTTGATGTGCCCCAAATGAACCTGCATAGACCCCATAGTCTTTGGGTTGCCAGTCTTCCTCATAGACATCCTGCTGACAATTGACAGTTTCATCATGCTGTTTTATTTTAAATCTTGTATTTTTACCACGTTTTAGTTGTCACATTTAAACTGATATTGTGGTGTTTGTTATTAAGTCATTCAAGTTGGACAACATGGTTTTCTTCTTGATATACTGTAACTTAAATAAATCAAATTAAGTTTGGTAATTTAAGTTTTTTTAACTGTATGGTCCCTTCAGATCTACTTGAATGAAATCTCAACAATATAAAATATACCTGTATAATCTTTTTTCATGTATGCCTGTTTTTCTGTGAACAGCTTTGGTGATTCAATACAATTTAAAAGCCAGTGAAAAGAGAAGATCATGTTTGAGGGTTGTAGTCATATCATCATTTGATCTGGTCTAAGAAAGGTCTCAGCTACATCTGTCATCCCTCAGCAAATCTATGAATTATATTTCATGGCACCACATGAGCAGGGAAATATAGCCTGTTGTGACCATGGCGTCACCTGCACTACTCCACCTCCCTTAGAGTCCAGGCTCTGGACATGGGACCAGCCATGGCCAGTTAAAAAAAACATAGTTTTAAAGGTAATTCCCTTTCACCAGTGACGCTAATCTGGCACAGCGCCCATTCTGCTGGAGTCTGGTGCCTCGACACAGACTGTGTGCACCCAAGACCCAGACCTTGGAGCCCGAAACCCTCCAGTAGTGGTGGTGTGCTCACTTAGCACATGACCCTCCCCAGGTTTCACATGACATCTAAAGACATCCAGCCATTTATTATTCCCAAATCCTATGTCACAGACAGCAAAGAGAGGGGGAGACAGAGAGAAAGCGATACCAAAAAGGAGGAGGTGTAGAAATAACCAGTGCACCCCCGCACATCCAACCCAGCACTATTTGAAACCACTTCGGCTGTGTGATTTTATTTGCTACTAAATGGGGATTGAATTTCCATGGCCTGTATCACATTGTGCTGTGCTGTACAAGATTGCAAAGTGAGGCGACCGAGCGAGGGCAAAGTGAAAGAGAAGGTATATACATTTACCTTGTCTGTGGCTTAATGGCTCCATATGTTTGTGAGAAGAAGTGACAGGCAGAAGTGGGGTCTGAGCGAAGGCCAACTACCCCTCCCCACTCCCACTGTGCACCCCCCCTCCAGACACATGCTTCAAACCAACCTCCCTTCTATGAACACTGCGCTGCCCCATCTCACAGGGGCTGTTCTGTTCCGTCTCAACACACTAGGTTGAGTGTGTGAAAGCGTCTGGTCCTCAGTTATACACCCCCATGGATATCACTCATAGAGCAGCCGTTTTTATATCCCTGTATGACAAACGTGCTGATGGCAGGCCAACAGTAGTGAACAGTAATGAATAGTACTGCTATTTGGAGACCAATTCTTTCCTGCTCGATCACAGTGATATGTGAGATAAGAATGTGTGGGATTTTTTAACCTTGTTATTGTGACTGCACACTTGTTCTAACCAGTTTGCATACAAGTGCTTTTGCTCTGCTGCCAAAGCTATCACTCAGAAACAAACAATGTAGTGTTGAACAATAGCCAGACAAGTCTACATCTGTATGAACTGCCTGAGAGAACATGCTGGTCTTTTTACATAATCACTAATTGAACACCAGGGAAGATATTTAACATTTATTCTGAACACTAACACACACACACACGCATATACAGACAGAAACTTAGAAATGCTAAAAGAACTTGTTAAAATATGTAGTAGTTATTCTTGTCATGGTATTGTCCAGGAGGTGTACTGTGCAGGTGGAGGAAGGAGGGAATGGTGTGGAACGTTCCTAAGTAATCCTGCTCCAGTCAAACCAGCTTAGCCTTTTGTTAATGCAGATGTTTGGGCTTGAAGCCGAGGGCTCGTTGCAATGTGCCACATTGCTGTGGCAAAGTAGTGGAAGGCCCAGGATCTGTGTTGGCACTTGCCTGGTCGCTGTGGGCCGGCTCATTGTCTGAACCTGTATGCATTGTTGTCTCTCTCTCCCTCTCTGACAGGTGATAACTACCCAGTGCAGTTCATTCCATCCACAATGGCAGCTGCAGCAGCGTCAGGACTCAGCCCCCTCCAGCTTCAGGTATGTACAGTGCTATGACAAAGAATTCTAGGGACGCCCGCCAAGCCCAGGGCAGAAAGGATGGCTAAGCAGCTGTACACTAAGTAATGAGCTGCACACTAAATAATCCTGGAGGCCCGCAGCTCACACACACTTATCACCTTACATATGTAATTTATCCTGTTTTATAGAGGATTTATCCCCACAAGCTCTGCCAGACAGAGGAATAGGGAAGATAATAGTTATTAGAGGGAATGAGAATCACTTTGGTTGCCTTAATCGCCTGCCAGTGAATTTATCAAAAGACAATTGACTGTGTAAGCAAAGAATCTCTTTCCTATTGCTTTTTTTCTAGTAGAACCACAGTAATATTTCTTTTATCTCTGTGACGAAAACAAATAAGAAGAAAGAATGGATGAAAATCTGAGGCATTGTAATATATATGTAGTAAAAGTAAACTCACGGTATGTTATAAAAAGTGAGGCTGAGTTGGGGTTTTGAGTGACAGAAAATGTTGGGACAGGCTCCAAGCCCTACAGGCTCCTCCAGGACTTTTCTCACACAGCATTTAAAAAAGCTGAACCCAGGTCAGGGCTTAACCTGAGGCCATAATGTTTAATATAGATAATGATCTGCGTTCTATCCCTCAAGTTGTTACTATTATAAATACTAGTGTTACCAGGGCATCAATCAGCCCATGCATGAACTTTATTTCCAAATTGGTGATAATGATTCCCTTGGTAACTTTTTACTGACTTTTATTTACATAAAAAACATACAAGTAGCAATGGGAAAATGAGTAACAACCATATCTATTCAGCTGCTCTGTTGCTCGTTGCTTCTCTAATTATCAGTTTCCTTTGCAGTTCTGAGTAATTGTAGATCTTAAGTCTACTTGAAACTAGAAATCAGGACTGTTCTTTGGAAACAAAAGACGGAAACAAAGAATTAAAAAGCATCTCTCCTAACATATGGTTAAGTGGCCACTGTTGCTTTGTCAACAACAGCGAAAAGTTACTGAAAGCTGCAACATGTGATGCTCAACAGCAGAAATAAGTCAAGACAGAGCTCAAGACTGAGGGGGGGACTCTTTGCACACTGATATATGTGGCATTTGTCCTTCTGAGGCTACCACTGTCAGTGTTAACGAGTCTTGGCAAGTTCTAACAATGTATGCAGCTAGATCAGAAGAGTTGTGCGTCATTATGCAGCCACGAGAAGAACTATCAGAAGCATGTAAGGTGTTAAATGAGTCTGCTCATGTTTGAAAATGTGTGTCCGCGAGAGTAAGTGAATATGTTTCTGGAGTGTATATGTGTCGCTTAGTTTGTGTATCATGGAGAAGTCTATTGGAAAGGAGTGGTAGTTCAGACAGGCATGCTGAGTCTATTTATAGTGGTGTATGAGGTCAGATGAGACATATATCTGAAGGTTGGGGTGAGGAGGGGAGACGGGTCTAGAGTGATTAATTCTGATTATGTATCTAACCCTGGGAATGGGCAAAAACAGTGCCTCCAAGACCATGACTTGGCTGACCTTTACAGAACACAGTAAACAAAAAGAGGTGCATTTTCCATTAATTGAAGTCTGTCAGCCTGTCACATATTCCGCCTGCTGGCTGCTATTTACCCTGCATAGAGACTCCCCTTAAAACAGCAAGGCAAGTCAAACATGCCCTTTTCTTCATAGCTGAGATCAACAAACCATGTGACTGCCACCACTTCCCCAACAAAGCACTGGGAGCCTGCTATGATTAAAAACATCATATTAAGCCAGACATGGAATTAAGTTAGAGTAGTCTCCTCCCTTTTAGAGCAATAACAGCACCAGCACCCTCCTTCTTATTGAAAATTAAACTATTGAAAAGTATACTCCACACTCCTGTGTGTGTGTGTGTGTGTGTGTGTGTGTGTTCGTGTGTTGGAAAATGTTCTTCTCATAAACAACAACAAAAGTCACAAGAGGAGAATGACACAATAAAAAAGGGATTATTTAATTTGAGTTGAAACTAAATAAGGAGACACTTTGGTAATTAGTGCAGTGAAGTACTTGTGGCTGCACTCTAGACGTATCTTAGTGTCCTTGTAGTAAAAAATGTGACAGCTACTTTGAAATTAACACATTATGTCCAGTGTTCAGTGTTATTCGGAATAAAAACAAGATTAAAATAAAATAAGCTGATTTAAGGCTCCCCTGCAAATATTACTTATTACTTATCGTATTACTGAGTTTATTCTTCATGCATCATCAAGCACAATACTCCACCAACCCTTTAAACTGTCCTGAGCTTTTCTAATTTCACTTCCAAGCCCATTCTTCATCTTCTTTACACACACACAAAATCCCACACACATATGGCTGAATAGGCTGCCCCCCAATTAAAATATGTCTTCCTGTCAGCTACATGGCAAGGTATAATTTTCACCAATTTACTCAGTTTAGACTGTGCAATATATGAACCTTAAAAATTATCTTATTGGAAGAATTAATTCCCACAATGCTGCAGAGGTAATGCGATCAGCCATCCAGTCAGAGAGGCTAGCCGCTCCGTCAGTCTTAATGTTGGCCACGTAGCCTCTTCACAATCTCCTCTGTCATAACAGTCTGGGATCCTCCCCCCATTCCCTGCCCTCTTTCTCTAAGAGAAGAAAACCCAACAAGGTAACAAAGGCTTAGAGCTGATGGCTGTAAATGAATCTTCCAGGATGCGTTTGAGTGTTGGAGACTGTAATTTGCTTGTCAATACAGGGTGGTAGCATCACTCTGGTGGCTGGCAGTCTGCAAGTGGCTGTCACCAGGCATTGCTGTACCACAGGGCAATTTCACTCAATGTTTTCCTGACAGATTGGCTCTCGTCCTCAACTCACAGGAGAGGAGGCGGGTAAACTATCCCAGCGCGACATGCCCCTCTTCATTAGTGCCCACACAGAGCCAGGATGAGCCCAGGATCAGCAGGAAACAATGGCTCCATTCCTGCCTGTCCTTCCCTGATTACAACTGACACCTCTCACCTAACAGAGGAAATTGTGCTCAGATTGTACCCCAATCTGTCTGGACACTGACTATATTCAATTGAGTGTAGAGACAAGAAGGGAATTTCCCTAATTCCACAAAAGAATTTTCTATTTGGGATAGCACTTAATTTGCTGTTTGTACACTATGCCTTGCATCAGTTGCCAAGTGAAAAACAATTTACTTAAGGCCAATATGAACTTAATATATATCACCCATCCTTTTTACAGAACCAGTAAACAGGAGGAGGACCCTTTAAGAAAGTCCTGTTTTCTATCATTGGAAGCAGACTTTGGGGTTTAAGCCATTTTAAAGAAAGCATTATTGGATAAAACAGAACATCTGGGTTCTCTGTATGTAGTATCACTGTTAGGACTAAATAAATAGAAACCCTCTGCTTCCACTCAGTCAAAGCTCCATTTTCTATCTCTTGCTGTCTCTGTCTCACTGTCTAGATTTTCCAATTTCCTATCCACATGTTGAATCATCTCTAAGTGTCTTAGTTTGTGTATTTCTCTCTGAATTACTCCCATCCTCTTTTTCTTGCTCATTCTGTCTGTGCGTTACTCTTGCTCTTTTTTTCCCTGAATTGTCCAGACCCATCACATCCTTATGCTTTACAGTACTGGAAGTCGAGCTGCTTGAGTTAAGTCTTAACGCTGCAATTATCATCTGCCGCATTCAGGGGCATAGGAACTGGGGGGTGCACTAAGTATACGGGGCCCACAAAGATACTAGAATGAATAGCCGTGGATGTGGGGAGGGGCCCATAGAGAATTTCCATGTACAGGGTCCAGAATTTTGTGCAACGGCCGTGGCCGCATTTGTTATGGCATCTTTCTAGGCCCATTATAAACCTGGACCTAGCCTCAACTCATGCTCCCACTGTAAAGATGAAAAGCAGCCCACATGCTCAGCGACAACCTGGACCAGATCTCAAGCAGACAGACACATCTGAAGGAGTACTCAGAGGCTTAGACGACTGGAGTGATAAGAAAGAGTGTTACACAGTCAGGGACAAACAGGAAGAAAGTGGGAGAGCAGCAAACCGCACATTATCTTTTGTTTGGATGTAAATGCCTGTGTAGTACATATGTGAAGTAACGGCTTCCATCATTAACAAGTGAAGCACTTTTGACTTTGAAAAAGAGAGAGAGAGAGAAAGAGACAGGAGGAGGGGAAAACCAAGAGAACAGACATACTGTAGAGAGCAGCTGTTTCTGTGTTTATGAGCAGAGGAGCTTGGTCTTTGAAGGTAACCCAGAGCAGTGCAGCAATGCTAGCTGTGTGTGGAAGGCTGGCTAATAGGACGGCTAGGTGAGCAGCTGGATAGAGGCAATGGTGAACAGAGGAACAGATGGACAGATAGAGTGGATAATGCAGTGAGCTGCACTGAATGGAAAGGCTGGCTCTGGGACCCCTGCGCCTGAAGAACCCACACACACACACTCACACAAGATGGGCTGTGTTTGTGCGTGTATGTTCCAGAGAGAGAAACCGATAGAGAAGGATTTATATATATGCTGTATATGTAAGATAGAGAAATAGAGAAAGACAAGAGGAGGGGTTAGAGCAGAGCAGGTTGGGTGCCAGCAGATGAGACAGATGTTGGGCCATACTGGAAAGCATCGGCATAGTGCACCAGGACGCCTTCCTCCACTCCTGACATCTGGGCCTACCCTGGGTCAGCCTGCCTGGTCGCCCTGGGCAATGAGCCTGTACAAGCCTTGTGGCAAACGGGGCTGGCGCTGTGCTGCCTTTTAAATGGTGTGGTGCAATGAAGCACAGTTAATGCCCTCATATCCAGCCCAGTGCTCAGCATCCAGGCCAGGCAGAGGTGAATGAGACATTGACAGACAGACAAACAGACACACTCGTACACAAAGAGACAAGAGAGTGATTAAGACAGTGTGGCAGTCTTCAGATAATTCTCACCTCATGTAAAATTCAGAGGATGTTTGTGCAGAGGTATTAGGAATTGTTACGGTTTCAAGGAAATTGGTTTGTCTTTATTTTTATATTTTTGCAGGCCGCAGTTGTAAAAGTGCAATGCACCGTCATTGTCAGTAACAAGAAATTTTACAAATATCTGCCACTGTATTTTCCAGCACATATTGCCATGCTGCAACTCTTAAAGAAAAACAAGATGCACATTTGTTTTTCCACAGAAAGTTTTTTTCTCGTTATACTTCAAGGCATATGCTCCAGTGTTTGCAGAAGGAAAAAAAAAAAGCATAGATGGAAGTTACGAGCAAATGAATGTTTTTCTCATAATTGACTATACTGCATATTAAGCTATAGTATCAGCTTTGTTGTTTTACTAAACAAACAGAGACAGCATGTCTTAATTGCACATCATACTTCTAAGATGTCTAACATCATCAGCAGAGTGTGTAATCTCAGTTTAATGTCACAGACAGAAAAGTGAACCTCCCCATTTAACCTCTGCTGCCTCCAGAGGGCTTGTTTTTAATTACCAGAGGCTAACAGGCTGACCTTGGACGTGCTGCACTCACTTTGAATCCATGCTTGCTGAGATCTGCTCCACTCTACTGGGAAACAGGGAATGATGGGGTCAGAAAGAAGACCTTAGAAAAAGTACTGTTTTTAGGAAAAAGGCAACACCTTTCAAAGCAAATTTAAAAAAACAGAACAAATACTGTATTGTCATACTAGTAAGTTATACATGCACATTTTTGATAATGGGAAATGGCAGGATTTTGCTCCTGCCTTCAAGCTAAGAGAAAACATACACATATTTCTCTTTTGCCAGATTTCTTTTAACACCCACATTGCAATCCCATTAGCTATTATGTTCATTTTGCTATTTTCTACCATCATACAAGATGTGCCTTAGTGTGCTGCTCTATGGTTTTTCATGAAGAAGTATTATGTGTCCTAGAAGGTGTGTATGTTTCCCTGATCAAATAAAGCAAAAACTAAAACTAGAAAAAAACTAGAAGGGGGGGGGGGAATGGAAACAGAAGGGTTCCGCACTCCACTCAGGCTTTCACCTACTCCAATGCCCCAGAGTTGGAGCACTGACTTTCAGCTTGACCCTAAATACCATGAACCTTTTGCTGCCACCACCTGGCAAGTAGATATGAAGAAGGGGCTATTAGATGTGAGAGAGTCAACTGGGAGAAGCAGGCAGATGTCTTCTGCTTAGGGAGACCAACCTTGGCAGGATGCATCATCCCTCAGCCTTTGACACCACATTTCTAACTTAAGTATGTGCTGGGTGTCAAACAATAATTTTGTAATCCATTGTAAATGTACTGTCTTTGATTTTTACCTAGACATACCGTAATGCTAAGGCAAAAGCCTCCAGACAGCACACATTGAACATTGAGGCATTTCATATCTGTCTTTGAGCAGGGTTTGATGGGTTAACACACCTTTCTTCCCCCTGATTGTATTTATTGTTCTTTGACTCTTGGAGACAGAGTGTTCCTGGTTACAAGGGTAACCACTGCTTCTCACCCCATGGCACTGACCTGCTAATCAGTGCTGAAAAGGGGCAGCCTGACTGCATCTAATTTGAGGCAAAGTCTAATTGCGCTGTTTTCCGACAATAAAGTTCTTCTCACTCAAGGTCAGGGGCATACTCGTCGACAGGCCTGTTAGCAAACATCTGTCCAACAGACTCAGGTTCCACTCCTCTACTAAGACTTGCGTGTAGCCTGGAGTGACAGGCAATGAATGGAGACTCCCCTCACTCTTTTTCTCTGTCACTGTTTTTCTCTCTCTCTCTCTCTAAACCACCACACACACAGACACACAGAGTGCCTTTACCACTGACATTAACTAAGTCTAGCTCAGATGAGAAGAAAATAGAGTTGGGTCTGCTCCTGTCGGAGACAAAAGGCTTTTTGTGAGGGAGGTGGGGGCAGTGCTATCATTGTGGGAACATAATCAGTCTGTCATTTCCGCTGCCCATGTGCCGTTGTTATCCCCAGGTCCCCTGGAAGAATGGACCTTTTGTACTGCCGCTTATGTGGTGGCGATAAAGTTTCTTACAGGAGCACATATGTGTTTATATCTGGAGATATGTGCATGTCACATAAAGTGCTTTGTTTGGCTTTAGTCTGCATTTACACCGCCGAAGGTGAGGCCAGCGGAGCTAGGTCGTTTTTTCCCATCCACACAAATGCAGTCTGTATGTGGCCAGTCGAACCAGGAAATGAGACAGGGTTTGCTGATTGGCCAGAGGAAGAGAAATCAGATTCTCCCTGACAGCACCATCTGACTGACCAACACAACAAACCATAACGTTTACCTAGTCTGAGGATAGCAGGCCAGTGGGGGAGTTAAGGGGTGCTATCTGTCTGATGAAGTGAGGTCTACATGGAGTAAGACTCTTTCTCAGACAGTAGCTCTATTTGACAGACCCCTGCCATTTGCCGCAGGAGACAAAAGCCCATTTCATCACTTACCTGGTGGCCAATCAATACAGACCTGGGGTGTAAAGAAGTCTCAGCAGTGCGGGAGTGCTGGGCTCTGTAGGCACAGAAAAACAAGCGCAAAAACAATCATCAAATCAAATCAGTCTGGTATTATTTGTTTCAGGTTTTAATTATATAAAAAATAGGCGCACAGCTTAATGTCAAGACATTAAACTTTAACTTTATCCAGGATAAAGGATGAATTACTGTGTCAAAAATCTGATCCAACAGACTATTAGCAGTCTGTGGCTCACCAGATTTTTAAAAAATATTTCCAAACTCTATCAACGTCTTTAACCACTCTTTCTAGTATATGCCACATAATCAGCCCAGTGGTGGAAATGTAAATTGAGCTTTCAGAGTTCAGTCCTGTTACAGGCACAACTGTTACTGAGTGCTTCGCCAGTCATTTGAACCACCCTCTTGTGTGGTAATGTCACCAACAGTTGGACATCTTACTGATTTAACGCCAAGGAAAATAACAGTGATTACATCAGTGTTCTTTGTGCAGGTTTCTAAGCCTTAATAATGCTTGCGTTTAACATATTCTGTGATGGCAATCCAACTGAGGTTGGGTTTCTAACATTGTGGAATGGGATTGTCTCACATGGCTGTGTGGAGACAAATCACAGGCCAGAAACTTCAATAGGAAGCTATGTAGATCTAGAGAAATGAGAGATCTTTGCTAACACACTTGCATCCAGTCGGCAAACTTTTCTCTGTGATGAGTGGAAAATAGGGGCTCCAAGTATTTTGAATGAAAGCCATCTCTGTGTGGTTTTTAAGACTGCTGTCTCTCTCTGGGTTCAGCCTTTGAAATACAGTTAAGACCTTTGATGGAGGTTCTCTGCCAGCCTCATGGAAAGAGAGGAAAGACGTAAAAGAGAGAGAGGGGGAGATGAAGGCAGACGCAGAAGCAGAGAGTTCTAGGGAGAGGAAAAGACAGAATATAAAACTATGAATGTTTGCTGGATTTGGATGTTAACGCCTTGCGGGTTTCTCCACCTCCCTACAGCAACTGTATGCCGCCCAGCTTGCCAACATGCAGGTCTCTCCTGGAGCCAAGATGCCGCCACTCCCCCAGCCCCTCAATGCTAGTGGGCCCATTTCTCCCTCCTCTCTGAAGAATGACAAGAGTTCCTCCAGCCCCATCACTCAAGTCAAGGTACAATCCTTAACTCCTTCAACCTGCCCACCCACCAGCTCAGGCTTTGAGTGGTACTTGACCTAGCCTAGCCTAGTTGGTGTTGTCTGAATAAAATAGCATCTACACTGTTCACCAATTCAGTGTTACGGCCGGCCGGTGCTGAGCCCAGCCTCTAACAGGCCATCAATCTGTGGAGCTTTAACAAGGCCTTCTCTCTCTTAGAACTCTGTGGACATGGTTGCTATGACTATGGCTGCTCCAAGCCAGTAATTTGTGGAACACATGGTTTCTAATTTTATTTTTCACAATGAAAAGTTTCTGTCTTCTTTTTTTGTTACTGAAATGGAACAAAACCATTACAACAGTGCTATACAAATGCTTACAAAAGTGAAGCAAAAAGTAGGCTTGATGACTTTTTTTGCCTTGTAAACAAACCAAATGCAGGATGTGTTTTCTGCTGCTGTATGGCATGACTCCACTAGACCTCCATGCAGAGGAAAGGCCATATATATCATCACCACTCACTAACGTTATAATCAGAAACATACACCCATTTGGAATAGTTTAGCTTAATAATATCACAATGGAGAAAGACCATAAATCATGTCTCAAAATGGTAGGAAGGCACTCTGGCTTTCTCTTCACACACACACACACACACACACACACACACACACACACACACACACACACACACTTCAGGTCTCCTGCTTCCTGGGATTTCCACTGAAAGACTGCCATCAAACTGACTCAACACTATCATTTCATCACATATATACAAGACTATTTATCATATTAGATGATTACCAGTTAGGCCAACATTAATACAAAACTAATTCTAGTCAAAATATTACAAATATGCCAAATATCACAAAATTAAGGACTTTAAATTAAATGAATCATACATAAATGTAAAGCAAACATATATTGGCATCATCCCATCTGTATCCACAGTCCAATGGAATCAGATTGCCTTTAGTTGTGTTTGTCTTCTTTCAGCTTCACTGCATGACAAACTGTTATTGGCACAGCAATAACAAGGCCTTGGGGCAGTCTATGCTTGAGCCATATGTTTGGACAAAGAGACACTTGGGCTTTGAAAAAGACTGTTAACGACAGCATGAGCCCTAATCTGATTTAAAAGACTGCTGTATACACAGGGCGATTTATACTGTGCAAAGTGACATTTCTCTTCTGGGATGCGAATGTTTGAGTTGCTTCTATTCAGAATCATTCAGCATCTGTATTTGTATTGTATTTAAGAAAATCCACTGTGCATATTGAGTTTAGTGTGTCTTAGCTTACAGGGCAGTTTGTCCATGATCCTGAATTTTTTTATATTTAAGGTGATCAACTTATAGATTGATGATATTTCACATTTATTTAATTCTGATTTTATTCTAATTTACTCAAATAGTCTATTTTAAATTAATTTTAATATTAGGAAAAAATAAAGTCTATTTCTTCTGATCTTTTCAGTGTGATTTTAGCTGTGTCACCTTTGCACTGATTGCACTGTTACAGGTTACATTTATCTTACTCTTACAAGTTTAGTTTTTAAACCATTTTAAGCAAAGGAGCATGCACTAAAATATCTGGCCTGTACCCCCCCATTGTTTATCTGCAGGTACCCACAAATAAAACATGTTTGGTCCCAGTAGACAAGCTGCTGAGGGTAGCACCTTGGATAATAGTGCTCTTCATCTCACATCAGTAACAACTTTAAAGGCTTTAAAGCCCAGCAAATACAGCACTAAACACATGCATCATCCTCTGACCTCATCTCAGAACTACACTATTTAGGGTTTTTCAAATCATATTTTTTAGGAATAGGCATATCAAAGCCTATGATAAAACCAAGTATGCACGAATGAGGAATGAAATTAGAAAACAAGCTAATGAAGTAGATAATGTAAGTCGACATCTGATGAATGGAACAGCTGTCTTTGATCATTGGCACCGCCGTTATCTGGTCATTATTTATTCTTCGACCAGAGTGCAGACACAGAGAGCAGGGAGGAGGAGAGGGAGAACAGATGAAGATGTACAGAGAGACAGAATCTGCTTTAATTAGTGTGAACAAAGGCGCTGGGCAACTGTGAGGAAGATTGCAGTGGCACAGCTCCTAAAGAAGGATGGATGAGGAGAGGAGAGGAGAGGAGAAAAGCAAAGAGAGGGAAGAACTAGGGAGGAGGTGTGGGTCAAGACAGGGATCCTATAATTAACCAGGAACAGAGGAGAACTGTGCTGTCTGGGAATCCTGAGCCCCCCCCACCCCCCAAAGAAATGGAGGCAGGGGGGCCACCAATTCACATCTGTCTTCTCTCATACTCCTATCTCTGCTGCCGTAGGAGGAGGGAACACAGCCGCTCAACCTGTCTGCTCGGCCAAAGACGACAGAACTGGTCAAGTCCCCCACATCCCCAACACAAAACCTGTTCCTCGGCAGTAAAAGCAGCCCTAACAGTCTCCTTAGCAAGGGTGGTATCCCCAGCCCACTTGGAGGAGGCCTGGGCCGGGGCTCATCTCTGGGTAAGACCTCGGAGTCTCTCCACTTCACAAACAACATCTCACACATACACACAGATTTACTCTGTTCAATCACACATTTACAGTATGAACTCACATCCAGGGAGACCACATTGCAAGGTTATGGTACTGTTTTGATATTTCATATTTCACAAATGCCACTGTCAGGATGTTGTGTGAAGTTGTTTTTCTTTTTTTGGCAGTGTGTGTTCCAGCGGACTAATTTTGCTGCCCAAACTCCACTGTGTGTGTGTGTGTGTGTGTGTATAGATATTCTGTCCAGCTTAAACTCTACCGCGTTGTTCGGGGACCAGGACACAGTGCTGAAGGCCATCCAGGAGGCTCGGAAAATGAGGGAGCAGATCCAGAGGGAACAGCTGCAACATCACCAGCAGGGCATGGAGGCAAAGCTGTCCGCCCTCAGTTCAGTGGGCCTCAACAACTGCAGAGTTGACAAGGTTAGGACTACTATCATATAGCGTGTCTCTGTTTTATCCCTGATTCAGGTCTTCCCCATTGCAAGCTTTTTCCATAAAGCAAAAAACAAGCAGTTGACCACAAAGAGTGTTCTGCTCTCCCTGCAAGTAGTGGAGGAAGGAAACTATTAAAGAAAGTAGAACATGGTGATTTTGATATATCAGTAATTCTTAAGACTAATATTTTCTTTAATCCATGTCCAGGGTGGTCGTATTGATAAGAGCTGGCATAGTTCAGTGTGTACATGTGTGTTTACTCAAATTAGTATGAATATGTTTGTGTGTGCGTGTTTAGAGGGCTCGGTGTTGTTGATGTTGGTGTGAGGGCCGTGACAGGCCATGGCAGTGCCCGGTGTGGGTTAAGAGGACTCTGAAGTCTCTGCCCAATTAAAGCAGACTTGCAGCCCTCTCCGTCCCCTGACATGGGATGGGGCTGCTTTGTACCAGGAGCACACACTCCCAGGGATTCCCTTTAAAAATATCTTCAATCGATGAGTCAATCAAGGAGAGAAAAAAGCTGTCCTCCTCTCTTCAGCTTGATGCCATGTTGCCAGTTGGCTGTGAGGAGCAGGCAGGAACTGGGAGCGATGCTCATTAATATTTCAGCACCTGACACTTTCAACCAACAGCCTCAACTAGGTCAATGTATATGTAAAAAAGTCATTGAATATCTATTTTAATTTCCCTCTAATTTGGTGTTTGGAAGAGATCACTGTCTATGCAGGTGGCAATCAACTATGCTCTCACTGAAGTGAAGCAAATAAATTGGTACAACCCACAGCGAGGACAAAGACAGAGCCTTCCCTGCACTTAGCCCTTACTAACCGGGACAAAAAATATCTTTACAATAATCAAATCCATAATCATATATTTTTTTATCATATTGTCTTAAATGTACCATGTCACAATTTCTCCCTAAATTCAAATGCAAACAGGCACTTCATCTTGCACACATTTCAATTGAAAGCTTTTCCCCCCCTGTTTTTGCATGTCTTTGGTTAGTTACAAAATGGTATGTGAAGCTTTTAGCATGAGTATGCAAGCCCCTTTATTCAGTCTTAGTCACAGGAGCTGGTACAGCTGTCCCCCTACCTCCCAACTAAGGTGAGCCTATGGTCAACCAAGCAGCCGAATGTGCCATGACATGAAAGCAGTATCTGAAAAATGCCTGTAAAGAGCCATTTTCAACAGGCAGCACACACCTACAGCTACATTGTCCTTAGCAGGTAGAGCTTAACGGCTTTTTTACTCCCTGCTTTAGTTTTGTTTCCTCTGAATTCTGGACTTGTCTGTGTAACCTATGATAAAGCAATCATCTCAGAGGAGGAGAATGTTTTTCTTTTTTTTTTTTCTTCTGCTTGAAATAGTCACACACTTACCTGAAATCTACCTTCAAAGAGATTGTGTTTTTAAGAATGCGAGAGAGAAACAGAAATAGAGCGAGAGAGAGAGAGAGAGAGAGCTGGGTAAGTAGTAGCCCTTTAGTAATAAAGGGCCATGAATTGAAATACTATTTAAGAAATAAGTACACTAATAGAATCATGGTATTGACAGCAAAAAAAAATGAAATGCCAAATATTAATTAGAGCAAGTTCAGGTGGAAAATGTGATTGTTTTATTGCATTTGAAGTCCATTCAGCACTAACAACATTCTTGTGTGTGTGTTTCTTGCAAAGACCTATTATCAATAATTGAAATCACCTCAGGTAATATGTTTCTGTTTTCATTACAACATCATTTATTGTTTTGTTGAATGACACCTTAACCGAGCTCATGCTTGACTCTCTGGCTCGTGCAAATCATAGTGAGATATTGTCACCTCTTAGTTTCAGTGACACTGGCCCTATTAGGATGGTGTGAAATGAGAGGCACACTTTATCAAGTCAGCTAAAAGAATTGCCCCATCATCTTCATCCTTCAGCTGCAATAAAGAACAGAAGGTTGTAATTCAGCGGTGAAATGAGAGGGAAGGAGAGAGAGCCTTTTGCTGAAACAAGCCAACAAACTAGAAAGGTTTGAATGCCCCAGATAAAAGCTTTCACTTTGGTCAGTTTCAGAATATTAATATTTCACAGAAGCGCCTCACCTGACATAAATATGCTGTGGTCTTTAATAGCTCCCCTCCCAGTCTGTTGTTTGGAAGTTTATCATAGTGAGAGCTTACATGAAGAAGATTCTGGAAAGGTAACATAAATGGGATTAAGGAGAGGTTAAGATCATCCAGTGTGGCTGTTAGAGGGGGATATTAAATATTGATTTATCCCACTGTAATGACCAGGCAGAGGAGTGGGTCTAAGTGCTGCTTACAGATGGATCAATTCATCTTTTCATACAAAGTGTGTCTGAACAGTACAATGCATTCCTTCCTAACCTTTATCACTATGACTCTAGCTCTCTCTAGTATACAAGCCTTTAACCTCAGGACATGTAAAATATTCATGCTTTACAGGAGCGGATTTTCTTGCTTGTCTTTTTATTTGTCTGTTTTTACTATATCCCATCAGTACAATAAAACCTTTTACAACCCTTCTGCAATTTACCTTTTTGAAATATTTATCTAAAGCTATTATTGTTAGCAGAGGGCAATTACTTTGTTCCATTATTTACCATCTCCTCCTCACCCAGTGGAAGCTTTTACCTAGAATGTGACAGTATGCCTAAAGTCAAATACAGTCCTTCTGGATCCATTTGTAACCATTTGAATTGTTTCCCTCTATTATACACTATAGCTATATCTGGACATGCACCCTGTTTTTCAGGGTCATAGGTGAATAAATATCAAGTCATATCTGTTTCTGTATGTATTCACTCAGATGGTGCATGCAGAGACTCAACCATGTTGGCATCTTGTCATCAACATTTTAATTTTCAGAGACATTCAAACAATGCATTTATATGAATTGTTCAGAATCCAAAAGCAGATTTTTTTTTTATTAACAAAATAAATGGTAAAATGTACCTTGGTCCTTGTTATCCTCAATGTGTTCAGACAGTATATCATCTCTCAAATCTAACTAATACAAGTTTTACTGTAAATGTAACCAGCCAGATCTTGTTGCAGACATGAAGAGTATACTTGTCTGTAAGAACTGTAAATTGCCTTTACTTTAAATCCTCTTACTCAGAAACTGCAGTCAAATAGTAGAACGCTAATTAAATTTTCAGCCTCAGCAAACTATTGCCACTGTGACAAAAGGAAAAAAAAATAGTATTTTCACTTAATATACAGCCTTCATCTGTCTTATACACATGTATAAGCAATTCCCTGACTGAGGTGGTCTCCAGTGTGACTGGTTAGAAAAAGCACACCATTGGCCAGAGAAGAAGAGATAAAAGTCATATTACATTTTGGGCCACTGATTGACTACTCATCTGGTCCAAATCTGCAGTTTATTGGCCCTGGGCCATTGGCCAAGCCTTGTAGTTGAACTCTGTATAGTCAGGTATGACAGATTTCTACACTGATGCATCAATTTCTCTTACTTTAGTTCCAACAGACGTTGTATATGTGATGCCCTGGAGGTTGTGTGAGATAAAATATATTCCTCTGCTGACATGTCCCTAACTGGAATCAAAAGGTGAAAGGCCAGTGTATTAACCTATTGAACTGCCCTTTTCTGCCCTGCAACACCTCTTCTCCTCAGTATTGATGACTACAATTGTCCATTTCCCGTGTCCCAAAGCTCATCCTGTAAATATTCAAATGGAGCTTACACTGGTGCTCCACAAAATCCAAACTGCTAACCTATTGGTTATAGTGGTTATACTGTTCCCTCCTGTGTGTGTGTGTGTGTGTGTGTGTGTGTGCATACAGTACATGTGCATTCACGTTGTATACATGTGTGTGTGTGTGTGTGTGTGTGTGTGTGTGTGTGTGTGTGTGTGTGTGTGTGTGTGTGTGTGTGTGTGTGTGTGTGTGTGTGTGTGTGTGTGTGTGTGTGTGTGTGTGTGTGTGTGTGATGCCAGGGCTCTATTCAGGCAAAGCCCTCACAAAGACTTTGAATATAATCTTGTCTGGTCTGCAGCCCTGGAAGCAATTTTCTGCTCCTTTTCGACTGCTGTCTTGGAAATTGCAAACCAAGGCGTTTTGGCTGCAATGTAAATCCTTGGCATACAAGGGTTTGCCCATCCAAATTAGATTATGCTCAGCTCCCAGACACTGGCTGTAGCCAGCAAGTGCTATTGTGAAGATTGCTTACATTAATGCTTTGTCCAATTGTTCATGTTTGCCAAAAGAATAAAAATAATGTATGACTCTGGATAATATGTGCCTGTGTGTGTGAGTGTGTGTTTGCAGGCTCCTTTCCCAGGTCAGGTCTTTTGCTCTGTCTCGTCTCTTCACCAGAAAGACATCAACACTACATCTTGGTAGGGTCATTTGGCGGTGGTGGCTCCATTATTTTCTACAGTTGTCATTTTACATGGTGAATTTCTGGCCTGCTGCAGTTGTTCAGAAATGCTGCTGGCCTCAGTGGCTAAGACCTGTGATACTGCACTCACCACAAGGCACATACAACAAAGGATGAGGAAAAGAATAGGCCACAAAGGACCATTTATAGTCTATGGTATTGTTGCAGTAGACACATAATGGCTCCAGTGTCCAACAAGTCTTGAGGTTTTGTCCATATGTGAAAGGGGTTTTTGGTAATGCTGCAGTTTCTAATATCCTGCAGTTTGCAACCTGGAGGGTTTGATAAGGCACTAGATTTCAGCCCAACTTAACATTCCCTGGAGGACCCAGTGAACAGTTCTGGATCATTGAGGATTGGAAACCCGTAAAAGTACATGATGTCAACACAAATGATCTCAGCAGTGTGGAGAAGAACATAAGAACTGAACACTGTGTCAGAAATGTGTCATAGCGCTGAGATGGATATATATTACACACTCTTCATTTTCAGCACATCTGAGAATTGCAATATTCTAAAGTCAACAAAATATGTATAATATCTTAAAATGTTTCACAAAATGTCCCAAAGTAGACAAAACAACATGTAGAAGAAATCCAATTGTTTAGCACATTTCAAATTGGCACTGAAGGGTCACATTTTGTGGGTTTGACTTGTTTTCCCTTCAACAAAAAAACTCATCTTGAATAATGATAGCATATCTTATATTAAAAACAAACAATAAACATTAAATTGGCACAAAGCCCAGAGTAGGGTTATCTCACCATTTTTTTTTCTTTTACATAGTTCAAGCTCCTTAATTTAATTAAAGGCCTTTCCTCCCTCCGTTTTAAACAAATGAGGTGATGCCCTGGCAGTACAAATGGGTCTGGAATAGCTGGCCATCTCTGCTGTGTGATGTTGAGGAAGACTACTATAGAACAGATGCCAGCCTTTTGTGGCTGCTACTGTTGATTCTGCAGCTGCCTGCATTAGCCTTAGCAAAGGGAGAGCTCCGGGTAAAAAGAGAGCAACAGTCTGCATGAAAGGAACTGTGGGTTTACCGCATGGCTGGATGTACTTAACATTTAAATGGTTCAAAACTAGCAAAAACTACTGGAAAGCTGCAGACTTATAAATAACATTGCAACTGGTTACAATAAAAATACAAAACAGATGAGGCGCTGAGCTGTGAGGAGCTCTAGCCATGTTAAAGTGCAGTCTTTGTCTCCATCAGGGCTGGGACAGATTGTTAAGGGGTTTAGTTTGAGACCCTCAGAGAGAAGACTCTGAGGGCCACAGACCACAGTGATGACTGACACTTGATACACAAAGCCCTGTATTGTGGTCAGAGAGCCATTGCCTTCAACTTGCCACATACCAGGTGTGTGATATAACCAGAGCCAGTTCAGCACATTATCAAACATAAGTGGCTGTTTAGGGTCCTGCAGCTGTTAAAAGTTCCAATGATGAAAATGTTAAACACATACAATCATATACTTTCCACCATGAAGGAAACATGGATGAGATTTTACCAATAGTTTAGAGATCTTGGAAAGTAAAGCAGTTACTGATGTCAGATTTCACAGAAAGGGCTAAACATGTAATTTACTGTATATGCAGTACATATGTATATGGCCAAAAAATAACCAGACTATTATATGACTTTAAGTTGGCCACTGGTAATTTCTGGAAGGAATAAAATGTGTCATGCCTGCCAGCTGCCTGAAAGAAATTAAGCAATTTTCTCTTCAAATAATCATTCTGATGGTGCATCAGTTTTGTTCTGATAAATGAAAACTTTTCAGAAAAAGAAAAAGTTTTCATTTCACGTCTAAACCTGACCCAACTCCAAAAAACTGCACGCTGATCTGCACCACAGTCTACCATACTCGTGTTTATTTTTCTTTTATCTATTTGAATAATCTCAGGCTATATGGCTTTTCCTATAGCCTGGAGCTATTTACAAAGGAGAGAGTGAAGGAGTGTCAGGATTGGCAATGTGTTGCCTAAATATAGGGCAGGAGTATAGGCACAATGCACGGGGCCGTCCGCCACTCGCCTCTGCCCAAAATACACCCTGTGGGCAGAGCAGCAGGCCTCCGGCACATGTTCTGTGGCCGGCCAGATTAAAGCTCTCTTTACAGCATTGACAAGGGCTCTTTTAGTTTCCCTCACCCAAGAAGTTGCACAGACTCTGCTATCTATCCTCTTTCTACTTCTCTCTCTTCCTCAGTGACTCACAACTTCACTGAACTGGCTCATGACTTCACTGGGCAGCCATGTGCAACTGAACAAAATGCATCCGTTACCAAACTTTAAAGACAAAAGACTGCACAGGCAGGGCAGATGAGATTATTGTGGGTGGCAGTTTTCCACTACAGCTCAGAGTGCATTGCTATAATTTTAGTTGTGGGGTGGAGAGCTGCATGCTGAAGTCATTTGAGGGAGGGACCAGTTGCTTGCCAGCAGTCTTGGTCAGAGTAGGAGGGGAATAATATGTACTGTTAACATCTTTTGTTTCCTGTCTCTTTATCTTTACCTCTTCACAGCTGCATGAATTCTCTGTAGTTTTTGTGTTCAAAGTCTTTTATCATTCCCTTGTACTGTACATTATAAATACCTTTTTTATATCAGCCACATACTACCTCTGTTTTCCTGGAAGCATGGCCAGCTTCTCGAGATACTGCATGTCCTTTGCTACTTCTCTGTGTCAGAGTGATCAGTAAAAATTTAATGACACTATAAAATAATAAAAGTGCCATTAATTTATCACAGCACTTGATGCGTGGGCAGTAAAGAAGCATTAGTTCACTGAATATTTTCAAGCCTTAAAACAAAACCCGGATGCTGTGCAGATAATTTATGGCCCTAATTTCAACTATAATTCTAATTCACAGATATAAATCACCAAACTTATAACCAATAAGTATATTAAGCCCAGTATATAAAATTTTATGAAAATTTGTGGTACCATATTGCACAGATAGTCTGATATTAATTAGCATAGCTAACACAGGGAGGAGTACTTACTGTAACTACCCCTTCATATGAATCATTTAAAATGCTGGCTCGTACAAAGTATATGTACATGTTTGCTATATAACCACAAAAAAACCACATGATCTTTTTTATGTCAAATGAAGTGAAGCTACCTCAAAGAATCTTCCAACAAGAGCCTCATTCAGGCTTGTTCCCAGCTGTCTAATGTGCTGATGTTCGCTAATCATATGACTTTGCATGGTGGAGAAAGAAGTTCAACACTGAGCTAGTTATTAATGAAATTCATTGATGGATGGGCCCTGTTCTCTCTCCTTCTCAGCCCAACATTATGCTTAATGATCATGAGTTTATAAAAGGACTTGATTGATCAGGAGGGACCAACGAAGCGCAGAAGAGGGACGAGATGACTACTTTATTACAGACAGACAGTACCCATGAACGCTGTGTCTTCCTTGTGGACTGTCCAAGTAGCATCTGAAGCAGCACCATTGCCCATCCAGCTAATCGCACATCAGTCACTTTGTCATCGGGCTGCTAGCTTCTTTCATTAAGAGCAATAATGTGGCTGGGTGATGAATACGGCTCAGTGTGCGCGTGCATGCATGTGTTGCTTAACGCAGAATGTGACACAGAGAAAGGCACCATACTCCATCTTCTCTTTACAAACCGTCCTCTTGCCCAGCAGGGACCACCACATATGTCATAATTAGAAAACACTTAAGTAAGCAAAGGGCCATCAGATAGACAGGCTCTAATCACAGGCCATAAGCAGGTAGTGGTTAATTGTATATCAGAATCACTCAGCTGGCCATAAATAATGACTGCTCCTTCAAGTATGATAGTAAATTGCAGTGCTCTTTCTGTCTCTCTCGCAATCCTTTCTTTTGAGGAATAGTTCTTGAATAAATAAAAGCATGAGGAAAATCAAAATACTGTGAAAGGCCTCAAATGGAATTGAACTATCTTCATCCTTCATCTTGTCATCTTTTTTAACCCTCAAGAAAAAAAAGGTTATATGAAAGAAAAAATTTTAGACAGATTTCTTAATTTGATTTTTTTAACATGTACTGTAATTACTGATGGCTATTGTTGCCAAAGATTTTATTTGTCAGGAAAAGCCAAAAAAAAAATCAAATGCAGCCATAAATATTTTCACTTACAACAGTTAGATCTGCTTAATTTTTTATCACCTTCTTCTATTAGTGGAAAACAAAACTTCCCTGTGGGGGAAAAAGGAAAAAAAACAACACAATGGTACAATGCATTACAAAGAAGGGACTGAAAGATTAATGTATGTGTTGGTGTCAGTGTGTGTGTGGCAGAGGAACTGTTAGTATTGTGTGAGGACTATACCTGAGTATCTGTTCAGACTGCATGTGATAGGCATGTTTAGAAAAGAAAGAGGCAGAGGTCAGTGCAGACAGTACATCTCTGGCAGAGATTGAATGCTCACCCCGGGAGTAAAACAAATGCTTTTTTTCTGAATGGTGGCAACATGCCTGCTTTTAGTGTCATCCAGGCAAAACCTAGGGGGGGAGAGATTATTTGTATCATGCAGAGTCAAAGTGTCCATCTCCTAGTTGAGTCTTTAGAGAGGAAGACAGCCCTTTGCTAATGCCCTGTGTATTCACTGAGGAAGTAGGTCATTCAACAATGGAGCCAGCAGCAGTCGGCACTCTCCCCTTGCATAATACATTAAGTGTAATGTGCAGCAACTATTCAGAGGCCCCCCGAAAGCTGTTATTTTATTCTGTAAATGCACACGGACATGACATTTAATATTGTCACAGAGCGCTGAATGACAGGGTTTCATTGTGCGTCAAGTACAACATGATGCCAAGTTTAATCTGAGCACAAAGCGACATGACAAACGCGAAAACACGGTGTGTTCTCTAAAGCATGAACTCTGAATAAATGATGGGCGCTGAGCTCTGGGCGCTGTAGACTTGAAGGGAGGATGTAAGGAGAAGATTACAGAGGAAAATCTGAGCACTGCAAAGAGGGCCACGGCCCCATTGTGTGCTTGGGATCACAAAGTATCCTTCTGTAAATCTATTTACAGCACCCCTGGCCCTCACTGTCTCTCTGCCTCCTGTCATCCATTATAGCAGCTGCTGAATAGAGAGATGAGAGAGGAAAAAGCTACATCTCTCTCATGTCAAAAGAGCAGCTCTTCAAAAGAACCTCCATTTATCAAAGACACTTTTTTTCTTTTCAAAATTTCAGATTCCTGATGGGGTTATTTTTACAATTCTGTCACTTTAAACGTGTATATGTGCTTGTTCGTGTACCTGACTGTTTGTATTTCTCTGTAGGAGAGGGCACATTTCGAGAGCATGGGGCACCACCTCGGCAAGCTGGGTGAGGAAGGAAAGATTGGCCACAGAGTTATTGACCTTACCAGGCCAGAAGATCTAGATGGTAAGACCATATTCGTGTTTCTCTTTTTTCTATTTTTTTTTAATTGTACATAATTGTAACTGACTGCTTGTACATCAGATGATTTCCTCACAGTCCACACAAATTCACTAAAAGTTACAGAGAACTGTGTGCTAAAGAGTTAATAATGCTGAGTGGATTCTCTATACACTCTAGACTAATTCTATCCTTTGATGGCTGATAAATCCCGCTACTGCATGTGGCTATGTGTCTCACTTTTAGATGGTAGAATGGTTTGTAAAGGTGTGTGCAGAAACATGTGCATGTGTGTAAGGGAGATGTAGGGGTTGGGGTGAACGCCGTTTGAAATGAGCCGTGGCTCTGAGGTTTTCACAGATAGGTGAGCGGAGGACAAGGGTGCCTGAGGACAAAGCTGGCTTTTTTCCAAGCTCGGCTCCTGTTGCTGTTGTGCTTGTTTGAGGTCCTGGGCACAGGGGTGTAAATTCGGTCTGCACCAGTGTGACAAAGCGTCATCTCCCTTTGTGGCGCTGGCTCCTACACAGGAGCAAGGAGTACCTCAGTGCACCAATGTTTGTTCGACATAAATATTTGCGGCAGTTTCCATGGCACTTCAGAGCCAGGGCAAAGAGGAAAATGGTTCTGACTCATCTTTGATGCCTCAAAGAGTCTCAAGGCAGAAGGATAGATATTTCTCAGGACAATGTAACCCATCAATATCTTTAAATAGCATCTTAGTCACATTTCCCATCAGTTTTAGAAAGAAATGCTCCTGCATTATTGGTTCACATAGACATTTATAAAAAACATGTTTTACTTCCCAAAAAAAAATTTGTTTACCAACTCCAAAGCAAATGTCTTTTTTAAATCATGTCTAGTTTCACATCACACCCAATCCTGAGGATTTGAATTAGAGGTGCATTTAGTGGATTCATTGACATGTTTCCCATGTGAGCCTCAGCAGCAGATCCCATCCCACCCGTCTGACTCCTCGGACAGATGTGCTTCCAGTACTTATTCTCCCAGTGGGAACCTTCCCTCTGTGGCTACTGTGGAGTCAGGACTGAAACAGAGCGCACACCAGAGCAGTTGTGTCCTTTTAAGTCCTGCATAGGGCAGAGGGAAAGGTTAGCACCAGACGCCTCACATCAGTGTTCCCAGTGGGCTATGGATTAGGAGCAAGCAGAGGTTAAAGGAGAGGAGAGGTCCTCTTCCCAGGGGGAAATGGCTGGGAGCCAGGGCAGTACACATAACTCAAAACACACAGTTACCATTTCTTCTCTTTCACCACAAATATATGTCTGTCTCTTTCAGCTTCACCAACAGGAAAACACATACAGTTGAATGATGTGAAGCAGGGTTTTATGATGTGAACCACAAAGTGTTTACTCTTCTGAGGACATGTTTACTTTTGAAATCCTTGTTGTGATGATTTTCTACTCCCTGAAGCAATCGAGGCTCGGCTCCCTGGCATACCTTGATATACAGAATCATACAGTATCTGTCTAAGAGCAGCTTATTTGTGCTCTCTTTAATAACCTACATTTGCTGATTTGCATGTCAAAAGTCATGCAGATGTCAGAGTTAAAACTGGACTAAATTTGGTTGACATGTTAAAGTTTGTTTTTATGTGCAGCTTACATATTACAGTTGTTCAAATGGCATTTAAAAGATTATATTTCAACATGTAGTTAGGATCCGCTTCACATTAAAATATAGCCATTTTTATTCTACTGAAACAATGGTTATATGTCATCAAGACATCTAAGAAATGTTTACTTTTCAACCGAACCTAGCCCAGGTTTTGGGATCATTCTGGTACAGAAGGAGGGAAATTAATTTGGAACCTCCTCTGTATTTCATCAGACTTCTCCTTAGTAGTTTGGAACACACTGCATATACTTTGGTTGTTTCCTGAAAAGGAAAATTACTGGGTGTACCTCCCAACCCTTACATAGGGTGTGAAAGCCCCTTGGTGTGTAGCAGCTTTCCCTCCAGAACAGAGCAGCCACATTGAGCAGGCCCAGTGTACAGCAGACTTCTGTCATCACAGCAGTTCACAGAAAGCTTTAGGTTGCTTAAGCTAATATTTGCGAAGCATGCAGCAACCGAAGTCTTAACGACTTGGAAAAAAGTGGCAAAGGAATGGAAATAGATAGGATTTCCTTCATTTTACAAAGCCACGAGCCACACGCATGAACCCACCGCAAATTCATTAGGTCTTTTTAAGCTCTGATGAAAACATTTACAAATACCACAAAGGCCTCAGCCTATTCACATAAGGCAGTATGGAGTTGCTGTGTAGCTGAGGTGTGTTTGTCTAAACCGCCCCCATCACTGAGGGTCCGCAGAGAACAAAGAGGTTGTTGAGAGATGTGTGGAGGCAGGAAACAGAATTAATCTAAACGCCCAGTGTGATAATATTAACCATAGAGTGCCTCTAACAAAGTCATTATGGAATAGGATGAGAATAACAGTGGTGTTGCATTGTTGTTACAAATTATTGGTGATGGGTTTCTTTGCATCGGTAGCTCGGAGCTGTTATGAAGTTTTATACAAATTGACTGTTTGAAGAGGTTTTTGTTGTTGTTTTTCTTCCACTGTGAGGCCGTGGGAATCAAGCTCTGGCTTTTATTACTGGAGGAGGAGTTTTCCTAGAAGACAGCTTAGATAAGGCGGCTCAGACATAATCATTTATCAAGTCACAACAACAATAGCTTAATAGGTTAAAACACAATCAATAAGAAAGTTCTGTTTTGAAGTTGGCAAATTCAAATTTACCCCCAATAGGACACATTTCTGTGTGTTTCTTATGTCTCTGTGTGTGCAAAGCCAGGATGTTGTGGAAGATTAGACTCCACTTTAAGGCTAAACGCATATGAGAGGGGATAGAGTAGATAAAAGTAAAAGCCATAGCCTGCATGTTGAAACAGGCTGGCTATTTGTTCCCAAGTTCCCATATATGTGTGTGTGTGTCTCTCTCTTTCTCTCTAAAACTCAAGTCATCCTAACTGGAAAAGAAAGGGGGAAAAAAGGATTGACATGTTATAATAGGGCTTATATCACTTGTAATTTGTAATGGTTTAATTAGCGTGCTATGAGCTCAGGTTAGAACAGGGGCGCTGAGCGCTGTATCCCGTCTGTCCATACGCATTAATCTAGCCTGATCCTGCTCTGAGGGAGAAGCTCTATTGTCAGTAGTAAATGCCTTCAGTCAGAGGTGTTAGATTTGATCCCAACAGGGAGGGCTTGGCAGGTTTGCGTGATTGTTGCCTGCTCGCTGAGGCTCATCCTCTTGAGCAGATTCCTGGGTGACATTATGTGCCTGCCCGCAGAACAAAGATGAGTAAGGAGGAGAAAGGGGGGAGGAGAGGGGACGGCTGGGGCAGTGCTACCCTCTGGCTTGGTACATGGTCGAGTCTGAGCCTGCAGCTCACAGGTGTGATAGGCGGTTGGGCCTCACTACATTCTCTCTCTATTTCTCTCCCTTTTTTCTGCTTCGTTCTTATCTGTTCTCCCTTCTCCATTTTTTATCTACCCCCCCCACACACACACAATCATTCTTTCTCACTGTAATTCATGCTGCTCATCTGCAGTGTTTCCAGGAGAGACAAATTAAAAGGGGATTCTCATATCGCTCTGTCACACTTGAGCTGCGGACCTCATGAATCACAATAAATTCTATTAAGCAGCACTCCCTCTGTTCCGCTCCCTCCCCAGCTACCACCCAGGGGGCCTGCCCCTGTCATTGCTAAACATCTGTGTTTATTTACACAATCACACACCTAACTAACTGATTCCTAAATGTCCTGCACCTCCTGGAAAAATTTGTTAATGCTCATTTGCAAAATGTCAGAGCAGTGTCATGATTTTCAATGAAAAGACAGAAACAATGTTGCAGTAAATTGCATGTTGCAGCTTCTAGGGATTTGCTGAGACTGGCTGCTAATGCACAGGATGCCTCTGATTAAGTCATATATATTAGAGGCGGAATAAGGGGCCAAACTGATCTACCCGTGAAGCCTTGCATGGTCTTATATTATAGAAAACCACTCTCCCAACTCTACTGTAATGTTCGTACAGAATTCAAATAGATTACAGTGAAGACTTTAATATTATTTCAGGTCAAATGTCAGACTCTGGCTGTTTCCCAGAGGCAGCCTTAGGTCTGAGTCAGCTTGATACCTTCATCACTTTGTTCTTTACAAATCCAGGACCACAGCACCTGTACGGGTGAAGATGATGTAACACTACTGTTGTTCATTTCAACGGCTTTCTGTAGCATTAGATGGAGCAGACAGGCACTTTTCTATGTGCCATCATGGGAGCAAAAAAGCATGCCTCATCTGGCTTCACTCCAATGAACCAAGTCACGTGGCTGGTTTCCTGGCTAACTATGGATGTGGCACTAGCTGATGGCAGGTGGTTGTTTTGTCCCCCTCCCCATAAGAAGCTCACCTCTGCCCGTATGCATGCACACCAGTATATAAATTGCTGAATCAGTGTCAGTGATAGAGTAATGGCACGGGAGGCATCGTAAATTACAGCAAGCGATCCCGGGGCGCAGACACTGGCTGTCGTGTCTGAGTGAGCGCTGCGCTCCTGAGCTAATGAATACCTTCATCTGGCCCCAGCAGTCAGCAGATTGCCCTGCATTGATGGATACTGTCAGCCCTCCGCCACACCACATTTCATTGCACAATAAACATGGTTGTCAAAACCAAACAAAGTGAAATCAATTCATCCTGTACAGTGAGTGCATGCTAAATGAAATTAACGTACTGTGAGGTTCGGTGGCAGCAAAGGTAGTGTATTATTTCTGAATTCATGATGACTTTACAGCCTATAGCCTTCTAGGAGGCAAAAGCAAACAGAACAAGAGATGGTACTCAGTTTGAAAAGATGTTAACATAAAACACCTCTTTAACATTCTGATTTAGTATTTTGTGCATGCTGTATGTGTATAAGCATGTATATTTGTATGAATGTATTAGTACATTCATAGAAATATACATGTACACATACAGTATATGAAGCATGTATTATTAAAGCGAGAGACTAAGCGAAGGCAAGGGTTTGCAGATCAGGCTCTCTCTTAAGGCATCTGGATGAAGATGATCATATGAAATAAAAAAGGAGAAAAAAGTCAAAATATACAATTCACTATTTAGTGAAAAAAGTCATACTTAATATTTGAAAATTAATGACACAGGATTATGACAATCTAGGACTTTTTAAAAGTTATAATAAAAGGTAATATATTGATTTTAAGATTTTATTTATGTACTTATTTTATATTTTGAGATGAGACCAGCAAATGCCCTTAATTATATGATTGTGACTCTTAACTTCCATTGGACAGAACTATATGACAATAAGAGCTGAATCCTTTGGGCAGCAACTAGTGCAGTCACAATGTGAAAACACATTTTTCACTGACCTCCCAGATAAAGGCAAGCCTCTGTGGATCATAAATGTGGCTGTTGTTGACTGTTAAACATGAGCTGGTGAAAATCAATTTGGGGAGCCTTTGTACTGGGAGAAACAGGTTTCCTAGTGGGCAGCTGGACCTCAAACATTCTCTGTGAGCATAAACCAAAACCAACTTCCACCACACCTCCATCTCTATTGTACTGGAGATGGTTGTGTGCCCCGTCAGTACAGTATCTTTGTGTGTGTGTGTGTGTGTGTGTGTGTGTGTGTGTTTGACTACATATATTGCCTTTTCACTACTTGTCTCCTATAATACTTGAAAATATGACACTCAAACTCTTGAGGCTGAAAATGGTGCAGCAGCATCTTCAGTGATTAGAGCAGAGCGAGGTTTCTGTGGATTTGGAATTAATGTCTCTGCACAGCCCTCCATTACTCATTAAGGAGTTTGATTTTGTTTATCAACTGAAATAATAATAGAAATCAAACCCCAGGTAACGTGTGCCAAGGCTGCTAGTGGAATGATCTAATGAGAAGGCTTCACATGTGGATGATGAAATATGCATGAGTCATCCCAAGCTTTCTTTTCCAGATTTGAGATCATTAAAGATGTATCGTAGCATATGGAAGGCTTTTTTTGTCTTATTTTTCAAGCCTTGTTTATCAACATGTTTTTGTTTGTTTAAATATTCATACTGCTTTTATTTAATTCTTTCACATCTTACATATAAAAGGAAGCAAATGCGCATGCAAACAGAAATCATTATCAGTCTGATGTACAGTTTAATACTGAGAGAAACTCTCTTATGCTGATTGTGAATGCCCTGATTGAGAAACAGCACTTTGCAGAATCGGCACAGTCTCTCATCGCAAATGTGCGCCTGGTTTGTGTGTGTGTGTGTGTACTTGCAGGAGAAAGAGAGTGAGAAAGAAGAAGGGAGGAAAAAAGAGAGAAAGAGTAAAGCAGAGGAATAGCGTGCCTGAATTTATTTGTGCTGTGTTAAAATGTACTTTGGCAGAACGCTTTATTAAGATTTGCCACAGTTCGAGTGCCTAAAGTCCCATATTTGTTATTTATATTGGCATTCTTGCACTTTTTATGGACACTATGAATGTCAAAATGAAATGTATGTGGCTGAGTAGAGAAGTGTGAACACTTCTGCCATTGAAGTCCAAGGTCTTCCTCTTTTGGTTTTGGATAGACCTGAGTTGAACAGCGTAGCTCCCCTTTAAACTGACATTGTATTCGCTTTTATAGCACATAAAATATAAGGCTGTCAAGTCAGGTTTTCCACTCAATAGAAAGTCTACCCCCTCTAAGAAGGTCTGTAGCCCTGCACTCATCTGAAACAATGTTCATAATGATGATAGCAGTGATGACAGTAGATGAAGGAGAGTTTGAACATGGCTCGTCATTTAATCAATGTCTTGCCTCGCTCTCTCTCTGTGTTCCTGCTCTGGCTATTCCAGGGTCCAAGGAAGTAAATGGCTCTGCAGATAAACCCCAACCCTATTATTGTTGGCCAACAGGAGGTGCTGGATCTACTGAGGCACGAGTCTTCAGGGAAACCCGAGGAAGGAACAACAACGAACCCCACATTAAAAGGCCAATGAACGCATTCATGGTGTGGGCCAAGGATGAGCGGCGCAAGATCCTCCAGGCCTTCCCCGACATGCACAATTCCAACATAAGCAAGATTTTGGGTAATACCTTTTAGATCAAATACAATTCACTCCAGGAAATATTCCAAGGTATCACTCTCCTAAGAGAATGTAACTGCTTTTGTAAAGCCACCAGTAAGGGACAGAAAAAAAAGATCTTTTTAACGCTTCAGTGCTTTATTATCCCTGTTAAATACATTACTATCACTTGTATCTGCACTTATGTCACTGGCAAACAAAATTAACAGAAATATGTTGTCATGGACCCAACAGCATTCTTTATCTGTCGAGTTGGAGAACTACTTTTCTGTGTACAACAGTTCTATAAGGCATAACTTACTTTCTGTGATTTCTTTAATCAATCTGAAGTTCCATAATACTTTACAGACTTACCAGGCGTCTTCAGTTTTGTACATTGAAATATGTGTTTACTGCTTTCCAATAAGTATAGTTGATCTTTCAAAGTAGTTTGTATTTACAGGAGAAGGGTGTGTTATCTGATAAGCCCTGTGCACCAGGTCACCTCAGCAAACAGATGGATTTACAGCCCATCACTAACATAAGTGTTTGTCATGAAAAATGAAAAATGAGTCTAAATGGGTCTTGTCCCAACAGCTCTGAGTCCATACATCAAAGCTGTTAAAAGTGCTGTCATCCAGTAACTAGTAAGACACTTCACAGAGCTGCAATATTTACTACACTAGCTTGTTGTTCCTTACTGTTTGACATCGAAGCATGTCTCTCATCTCAGATAATGTGCATATGCAGAGCTACCAAGAGGTTGATGTGGAACAGATGATAAAACATGATTTTGCTAGAAAACGTCAACCCCTTAGTAAAGTGCAGTTCAATGTTAAAGTAAGTTTTGACCCTATGTGGTAAAATGTAAGTCAACTGAATTTCACATGAATTATTGGTTCTTGAAACAGAAAGTGAAGTGGAAAGTCTCTGACTTAATATGATTACTTAATTGATCATTTTAAGATAGCATCCTAATTGGATTACTCTTTAATCATGTTCACTATCAGCTATTAAAACATTTTTTCCCTGCTTGTGTTAAAATACTGAAATCTGAATCTCCTGTGTTGTGTAGGTTCTCGGTGGAAGTCCATGACTAACCAGGACAAGCAGCCATACTATGAGGAGCAGGCCCGCCTGAGTAAGCTCCACCTAGAGAAGTACCCAAACTACAAGTACAAGCCACGGCCTAAGAGGACCTGCATTATCGATGGAAAAAAACTCCGCATTGGAGAGTACAAGCAGATGATGCGCTCACGGCGACAAGAGATGAGGCAGTTCTTCACTGTGGGGTAGGTGCGCAGTCACAAAACCCACAAACTAAGCACACGAACAATCTGAAAACATAGCAAATGGAATCTAGCTTTTTGACTCTGTAGAGCTTGTTCTCATACAGTGTAAGCACCATTTCCAAGAGCAAGTGTTGAGTTAAACTCTACTGTATTGGTTTTAAGACCCGGGCCTGGCATGCACATTGAAATCAAGTGTTTTTCAATAGCTATAATTTAACAATTTTAGACAATAGCAGTCTACAAATGGAGCATGAAGTGCAGACATTATTACAGGATATAAGCTGTAAGTATAGACTTAGAGAATCCTGGAAGGCAGCAGTCTGAAGCTTAATACTTTAATTTACTGTGTGTGGTTAACAGGAGAACCCTTCTCCAGGTGTTCCCATGTCAGTCATAAGCTTCAGTGGCTGGAGTATCAATCATCCTGCACAACAGCAGACAAGATCAGCACTAACCACGTATTGGTTTTATGTCACCAATAAACTGGGTAGTGTTTCTGAACAGCTCAAGACAGGAGCTGTCAGGAGAACCTCTCTTTTCCCAAATTATTTTCACAGAGCTGCTGGGAAACCCCTAATCCAACCATCTCAGTTTAAGTACTGCAACAAAAATATATATAGATTTTTGAGACGAGCCTAAGCAGCCCTCACTCTTTCAGCAGCACTTTCGGCATTCTTCCCATCTGTTCTTTTATCATTTATGAAGGTCAAATTTGTATCAAAAGTAAGTCATGAAAGAGAAATGTGATTAATCTTAATTTAATCTCTTGCTCCTACATCCAGACAGCCACCACAGATTCCCATCACCACCAGCGCCAGCATGGTCTATCCTGGGGCCATCACCTTGGCGACCACCACACCCTCACCTCAGATGACATCAGAGTGCTCGAGTGCCTCAGTGAGTCCTGAGCCATCCATTCCTGTCATTCAGAGCACCTACAATATGAAACTAGAGCCCAATACCATGGCAAACAACAGCGAGCCGGTCAATGGCGAGGATGAGATGGACATGTACGAGGATTTTGAGGATGAGCCCAAATCAGACTATAGTAGTGAAAATGACACTCAAGAGCCAGTCAGTGCCAACTGAGACCTCTTTAATGGATGAGGCCATTGCAGACACAACACTTGTACAGGAGGATGCCCAGAGGGCTGGTGTGATGTGATCCAATGGAACGAAACAGCAAAAGAAAACTACACCACAAAGGTTTAAAAATGTAAAAAAAAAAATTAAAAAAAAAAAAAAACAACAACAAAAAAAAATGATGTATCATTTAGGAGCCAGCATGCAGATGTGGCTTCATCAGAATCAAAAGCTATTTGGTCTTAAGTGTTTCTTCAAATGTGTGAAGCAGTTTGGTTGTGGTAATTTAGATTTTGTTTAGTTTTTTTATCTCATTGTTTATTTTTTCATTGTGATCATGGACATTTACACTATTAGGTCATTGCCTAGAACAAAAGACAGAACTTGAAATTGAACATTTGATATGAACCTATAATTCTTACAGTCATTTACCTTGTTTTCCTCTTCAATTAGATGATTTTGATATATTGGATAACTGTTAAAGATGGGAATAATATTCTCACTCAGGTATAGTGTGCCAGCCAACAGCTTGTGAATGTTTTTAATCAATAATCAATTATTACTAGTACAAAATATCTCAAAATTCATATGGAGTGATTCAAACTTATTATAGAGGGAAATTACACATCATTATTATTATCATTATTATTATTATTATTAGTGTTTTTTGTGATCGTTATAACACAAACTGCATAATTTAGTGCAGAAGTGCCAAACATTTCAAGATGTTTCTAAAATCTGCAGTCTTTTGGGAGAGCCTTCGTGAGTCTTGGACAATCTCTTGATCTCTTAATACAGCTTCATTATCCAGTCTTTCTTTAATTTACCCTAACAGAATAAACAAATGAAACTCAGGAACTTGGAGGCAGCAGGCTCTGCAGGAGGTTAGACTATGTGATATCTTTGGGTGGTAGCTTGTCATGCTAGCTGTTCTCCAGGGAGCCCAATGCAGTGATCATCAATGAAACCGGCCAGCCCTTTCATTTCTTCATCCCAGTCCACACACAGCACCGTGGCATCCTTAACTAATTTCCAGCTCTGCAACCCAGTCTTGACTCACCAAGTTCTTAATCAGAGTGATTGTAATCAGGCCAGAATGCTAAAGGGCCAAAGGCCTCCAATCTGTGGGATTGGAACAGCAGCAAAAGGCAGCTTTGGGGGCATTACAATCTCAAATTGATGTTGTACAATGTGTAGCTACAGTATGTTCTGTTAAACGCTTTAGCCCCATTTGGACGAAAAGTTTAAAGTCTTAGGTCTTAGAACTTAATTTTTTTTCAATCTTAATTCTTTTTAGACATTGTAAATCTTAAATTGACACTAAGAAGTCTTAAAGGAGAGCACGGACATCGGGTTGATGCAATGAGTTGATTACTGCCGTAGTCTTAAGAGGAGTGACGGTTTATGAGGATATTTATAAACTGAGAGAAATCATGTGTTTGTTTCTTAAATTACCTCGTCATATACACGACAGGGGTAACTTAAAACACAGATTTTTGCATTAGTGCACTTACACAAATCTTATTCTGTCACCCTTGAGCCTTACGTTGTTATTTTTAATAATCTTATAAGTTTTTAGAATGCACTTACTCTTGCATTTAAAACAGGACAATATTTCAATGAGTCTGAAACAAGGGGCACAAAGTCTCTATCCCAATTTCAGCTAATAAACTGACAAGTGGTGACCTTCTGGAGACTGCAGCTAGATAAAGCAAGGCCTTGATGTTGAGACTCAGATCCTCGTTACAAGGCAGAAGGTCTAAGTGGCTCCCCTCCCTGCCATGCCCTGCTCTGACTCCTGCCCGTGGTAACCTCAGCACCCAGGGGGCGCCATCTGGCTCAGAGAAGGAGAAAACACCAGGGAGGGATGGGAAACAATAAAAATGGGGTATGTGTTCCCTCATTGTGCTCTTCATCAAAGTGCTGGTAGTAAGGCCTCAACAGGGCTCCCACCCTGGCCCAATCACCAGGCACTGGCGAGCAGATGGAACAAGTACATCAAGCTGTGGGGGATTATTAAAATGACTGACGACTGGGTATCATCTGAAATACAGCATTATTAATGCATGAGTCCAGCTATTCCCCTCCCTTGCCCTTGAACCTGTCCATTTCAGAAAGAGCACAGAGCTTTTTGAAGGAGCTGAATGGCTGGTTACTGGCTGTAACTGGTCAAGATCCCCACTGCTGGTCACTGCATTTTTCTCCTAGCTCTAATTGGTACAGATGGCTCTCTCTTAAGCACTCATATCTTCATTACTGTCTTATTGTCAGTGCTGGATTGCATTATTTCTACTTTTTGAAAGCATTTAAGTCTTGTAGGTTTTTTAAACCACCCCATTAATAATTCCTATTTTATTTTTTTTCCCTATCTCATCTTTTCTAAATTGTTCTCAGTTTGAGGTGCAAGATATTTTAAGGATGCTCTCCTACAAACAAACCCAAGTGGATTTCCCTCCAAGTCAACCTGTTTGGTATTTTTAAGCTGTTTGCTCCTGTTTGCTGGTGGTTAGATTGATTTGTATGTGATTGTAAATATTTTCGTGACCATGCCACACTGCTTTAGTTGGCTGGTAGTTAAAAAGGACTCTTCACAGAACTGAAACTTGACTGTGCTTATATAGCAAAAAAAGACAAAAAAAAAAGAAAAGAAAAAAATGACAAGAACTCATCAGGAGACGATGTTTCATAAGTGTTATAAGCACTGGATATAAATTGTATTTTTATCAATTCTGATTAATGTGAAGCTGTTTGAGGAAAAACACCATGAATGAACAAAATTCCCCAGTTGGACTCAAGTGGGTTTGCTCTCACAGTTGCCAGATTTGAGTCATTTTTTTGTCTACTTATTTTGTTTATTTATGCAAAGACACATGTGATGAATGAACACTTTGTTTAAGCTTCAGGGCTGCCTAGGGGAGAGTCCCAGCACAAGAAAGTGAGCAGAAAATTCAACAGCAGGCTCAGTTAGCCATCAAACACCAGACTTCAGAGCATTGTATATTGTATTTGAAACTGTAGAGTATCAACATATTGTATTTATTATTAGCCACAGCTGGCTCTAAAATTGTCAGTAAAACAAAAACATGGACAATCAGAGAAATAGAAAAAAACACGTTTGATGAATTGGAGCTAAAAATGGTTTTCAGTGAATTCACCATCTCATTTAGATTTTATTGTAAATATAACATAGGAAATATATTTTTGTTCATTAGTGAAGTATAAGTTATGTTTTTGGCTGTTCTATTTTATTTTCTTTTTCATGTTTTATTTTTGTACGTGGTTTCATGTTTTTAAAACCTGACAAGTCACTGTACCTCATGTAGATGCTGAGTTTTTCTGCTTATTAGAAGAGAGCAGTATTGGACCTGAGACAGAGAGAAGCACCTCACTTGCTTATGTTTTGATAATCTTCCCTGGACTAGTCAAAGAACCAATCGAAATAAAAGCTATACTCATTAGACTTGTTAATAGAGTCATTACAAGTAAGGTACTCATTTAAACAACAAGCACTTGATGTGAAAGAATTATTCAGTAATTTGTTTCCAATCATGATACAATCTAAGTGGTATGCTGTATATCCTCACTTGTGTTTAGTGTTTATTACAGCACTCATGGTATGTGGCAAATTTCCACATGAGGAGCTGATACCATCCTAAAAAAAATCTGCATGCATTTGCATTGCATTTACATGATCATAACAAAGGTGTTTTTTTCATGAATGATCAAACACAAGTGATATTTTTAGATTATTTTTGGTGGGAGCGTGCAAATATTTATTTGTTTTAATGTGGCAAAATGCACAGACATTGTGCATTCTTCTTAGTTAATTCTCTCCTTGTCATCTTTTTGTATGTTGCTGATTTTTAATGAACATGTTCATGACTATCTAGCCATCTGCAAATTTAGCCCTCACAATTGTTTTCTCTTAATCCAATTGTTAAACATGCAAATGGGTTGAATGAACAACTGAAGGCAAAAGCTTGTATGCTGTTTCAACATTACTTACTGTAATTTCTTTTTTTTTGTCTGAACTTTGTGATGTATATGGTGGGAATGTTCTCTGTGTTAATTTAATCAGCACAATTCACTGACATGCTGGACTGACATGCTAGCTGCTGTTCAGAAGTGTAAATGTGTCGTTCAGGGCAACATTTATAGTTGTCTTTGGTACTTTGCTTTTTAGAGTTGTCTCTCAAGCAACACTGTGTGTGGCTCTTCTATCACTGGAGCCGTTGTTTTGAAATTGCTGGCAGCCTGATACAATTTTCTGCATAGAAACCTTTTTTTCTTTTTCTGGCAGGTACCTAGGCCCATGGCAAGTATTGTTTGGGTGTTATTAGAGAAAATGAAATACATAGTGTCTGTTGCTGCTTTAAAAAAGTTTATGTCTGAATATGTAAATAGTTTATCATAATATCTTGTACAGTCCAATGTAAAGTTTTTAATTCAACTCAGAAAATGTTGCCATCACATTTGTGTTCACATTCTTCTTTATACAGTACAAAAGATCAATTATTTGCTAGGGCTATTATTGCTAAAAAGAAAAAAATGAAAATGTTACTAAATTTTTTTATGTTTGTTTTGTTTTGCTTGGCTTCAAAGTGTACACCAGCAAGTCTTTGGTTTCCATGTGCAGTATTGACGTGAGGTAAACTTAAGGTGAATAATTTTCCAGTGGTGTGTGTGGAGAGCAATCTCCTCGGCTTTGGTAGTATTAATACACTATATCAAGTAAAAACAAACCAATGAGTGACACATTTGGGTGCATCTAGGCACCACAGAAATGTGTTTACTGTATATGATTAAATTATGCCCACAGGATCAATTCAGGCATATTATAATGTAACACCATTTTCTGTATGTCTCAGTCCATTGTAACAATGCAACAGTGGGAATAATAACTGCCTGTTTAAGCTCATTTACCTCAAGAATTTCCTCCTTTTCTGTAAAAGAGACAGAAATTGTGTTACAGAAAACTTCTCCCATCACTCCATCTTTTGTACTGCTGTTGACACTTACAAATTAAAGAGACATTTTGTTTTAAGATTTGAGTAATTATTTTATTGTGGACGCATTCATCACATTATTTCCTCTTGTTTAGGTGTTTGTCTGCAGTGTAAGAAAACAGACAGGTTGGGAAAGTATAAATCAAATGGTGTCGACTTATTTTAGTCCAATCTTGAGATGTTTACCCTTCACATACATGGTACTGCACAATGAAGACACAGTGAAACACTCTTGAACACTCATGAGAATATTATATGCATTTGTTATACTTTCACTCTCTTTTAGCTTTTTCCTAAAGACAGAATGATCCTTTTACAGAATGACCAGCTGATAATTTATTGTTGTTGATGCTCATTATTCTTAATTATTGCCACTGACCTCACATCAAGGACGTAGAAAATGAAGCTCAGGAAACATGTTATGAATATATAGATATGAACAGCTTCATAGTTTTGTATAGATTGCTAATTAATTTATTTGTAAAGACATTTTAAGGAGGTAAATTAATTAGAGACTTTGTTTAAAAACAAACCTAAAAGCCTATTGCTCAATGTACATCCTTACTGTTTCCTTACTCTGTCAACTTAGTGTAAATGAATTACTATTAATACTATTACATTATTAAAAACTTTTGATTAATGAAAACATTTTGGGTTTTTTTAAATCATACAGTAGGTTAATCATACTTACAGGTCAGTAATGTCTATAATTAAAAAGATCTATAATTGTCTTTAAGCAAACAAAAAGTGAAATTGAACATTAAATGAATTATTGTAGGTTTGTGTTAAAAAAAACGTTCTAATTTAATTTGCAGGTGATGAATATACCTATTTTTAGCTGAAGATCAATGATAAGCTTTTATAAGGTTAAGCATTTTGTATAATGTAGCTTAACATCCAAATATCATCATGCAAATTTTGCTGGAGGGCTATACACCCTGAATTTAAACAAATTCTGAATAGAAAGTTATTGCTTCTGTCATTAATTCCCTTTGACCTGCTTATGATTATGATGTTTCATAAGTTTGATTTCTGTACTACTTGTTACTTGTTAGTGCAATCTGATCATACACTAAACCTATAATTTGATCATACAAAAAGCTTGTAGCCTGAATGCAAACTGTTCTCTCTTTTGTGGCGAGAATCTGGTCATCTGGTAATTTGTTGTAGTCTGAGCAAAACTACATATTTGTACCTGGTAGTACTGTACATGACTTAAAGGGACACCTCACATATTTTTAACTTTAAGATGAGATAAGATCTGATATGATAAGATATAACTTTATTTATTCCAAGAGAAATTGCTGTGCAGCAGTTGCAGTACAAAGAAGGAAATAGTGCAAATATAAAGAGTGCAAAAGTATAAAAAAAAAAATCAATCAACAGATATCCAAAATCCAAAATATACACAATGCCAAAAATATAAACAAGGTTAATAGTAAGGATCATAAGTTGTTCATTTCCATCTATTAGTCATAGTGCTGGCATATCAACGACTTAAATCCCATTTATACTTTCTGCATTCACATGACCGTGAGGATTCGCACGGGTCAGTGTGACTTAAAATGTCATCTGCCAATATCTGCATGTAGCCCAGAATGTATGACTGTGTAGATCATGTGCCAACAAACACGTCTGTGTATGCAGACTTCCAATGCAGTATAAACAGAATCATGTGCGTGTCCGCTGTCCATGTATGTTTTTGGACCATTTCAGCCCCTTCACTAATGTTCTCTGTATCACTGTAGCCAGCTGTAGCAGCCTAGTTTACTTCAGCCATTACACAGGCCATTTCTGACGTCAACGGATGTCAAAAGAACTCGAGATAGATTTTGACTTACATTAAATTTTGTTTTACTATTTCAACCTACATAAGACAGAGACCTAAGCCTCAGTAGTTACTGGGAGTTCAGACCAAAAATGGCACTGGGTTAAAAATAAATTCAAGAGGTGTGCTGCTTCAGGTTACTGGTGAAAAGATGAAATATGATCCAGGAAAGCCAGTTTTAATGATAGGTTGATGGGTTTGATTTTATCATCATCTGAACAATTGTGAGGAAACAGTAAAATTACGCCATGAAGTAACCTGTCTATTCAAGTATCTGGAATATGAATTTGCATATATCTAACCAGCCAGTGCACAGCATTGCTTGACTGTGTTGCATTTCGTTGCAGCAAATCTTGAACTTGTGGGTTTCTGCCAGAGCCTTCTGCGTTGGGGCCCTTGCTGGGCCAACACAATGGTCTCATTGAAAGTAGTATGCTGCGTTTTTAACGCAGTGCTAATATCAGTCTGAACACGGCCTTAGTGTTGTCTCCCAGCTAGTTGCTAACCCCATCAGTTAGTGACCTGCCCACTAATTAGCAGCTTGCCTGACTGGTGGCAGATGCACTGCTAACTGGGACAAAGGAAATAAGTAGATCCGGCAGGTAGTGCAGAGGGAGTGCAAGGGTGTGTGACTAAGGGGGGCTTGAAAATGTCTTCGAAGATGAACAGAAAGAAACAACCTCTACCAACTGAACAGGTAGACGCTGAGTGGAAACCAGGCATTCCTGTAACATAATACTGTGTAGGGTACATCAAAATAATATATAATGCATCTTTTACTGATTGTTGTGAACATGTTAAGGGTCGTAACTAAAATTAAGTAATTGTTCAGTTGTTCTATATTGAAATGGTACATGCCATGTGCAGTTGTCAAGTGAGCAGAAACACTTGAGGACTTGAGAACATAAACTTTTTGATGTGTCCAGTGTGAGCATGGTATAATGCATCGCAGAAGGGTACATATGACACACATGCACACACAAATAAAAAGCAAAACAAAACATTGTATGGTGGCACAGCATCAAAGATTTTCAGCAATTTAAAATTTAATCTGGAAACCACCTTGATATTCCTTCAGATACAACACAACATAACGTGTAGTTTGCAAGATTCACTTCAAAAGGGACATTTGCTCACCAGCCGATCACTGTGGTTGAACAATCTGCACATGCACATGTCCTAAGGATCCTTGACCAGACATTCAGAGGTAATGGCTCTTTGTGTGTGTGTGTGTGTGTGTGTGTGTGTGTGTGTGTGTGCCAGAGGTCATCTTCAGAGTTGTAAGCCCAGACTATGTCCATCATTCTTCTCTGGATTTCTGCCATCTATTGCTCATTATCATCATAATTATTCTGAGTTCTACACCCTGCCTCCTTTTTAAATAATGTCTTTCTTGATGCAAGGTGTAAAATATTTCAAATAAAATTTGTGTCAGTGTTATTACAAAGTCAGCATATGTTTTACTGATTTCTTCCAGCTCTGTGCTAGCTGTACTGTTATACAGAAAAGGAAACCAATAAACAAAGTTTCTGGAACTAAAGTCTTTAAGGATTTGGGGAACCTGTTTCATTTGTTGTCCTCATCAATCACTTAGTCTTTTACCATTGTACTGTATGCTGCCTTCCCAAGAGCATATGAAAGCTACAGTTTAACTGCAGTGTCTGTAATAGATGTCTGTGTAAGCGCTCTCCAGCAGTAGATGGAAAACTAGACATATACCTCTGCACAATAAATCTTATAGTAATTTTCCAAGCCTGCATGACAACTAATGGCATGGAGAAAAGCTTGGTGCTTTGTGTATTTGTCTATGCATTATTGTGCAAGTGAGTGCACAAAATTATAACACTGCTGAGTTGGTGATATGCCAGACATTTTTTCATCTTCTTTGAGCTGTTTTTGCTTCACATTGTACCCATAGATTTCTGTGCGAACCAAATAAGAGGCTGGGGTGAATAATTGGGGGCTTGGTGAGCTATGGGGAGTAATACTGCTGTTTGTAAGTGGCCTGTTTGGATGAACTGTCACTGTTGTACAAAGATGTGTATGTTTGAACAGCAGATAATAATTAATACAGCAATGCTGTCGTGTAGCTGCAGGACTGCTATTTCACAACTCTGATGACTAAACACCGGTAGGAAGGGGAGCAGTGAGAGGCGCCTGGAACAATATTTTACTCATTAGGATCTGCTCAATGCTACAGCCGTTGTGAATCTGTCAGACAGCACCATTTCCCCAAGAACAGCTGCTATTTATCTGATTTTCTCATTAGAGTTGACTCATGATTTTATTGTACTGCCGTTGGCAGAGGTACTGCAGTGCCTAGGTATGGCTCTTTAAAAACAGCTGAGACTTGGTCTCCATGATGTTACTGGGTGTAGGAACATGTAACACCTGTCTATGTTCTCTTTTTCTGACTTTCAGCCATCAGTTAAAATTATGTTAAATAAAATCTGTATCTGTTTTCACACTTGTAGAAACACCTCTCAACCAGATGTTTAATATTCTTTACAGGCATGTAATTTTCAGCTTACTTCCATCTATTTCTAGCCCAGGTGAAAGAAAAGAATTTGGGATTGACCTCAAGAGTCATCAAACATGTATATAAGAACAGTATGTAAGAACAGTCTAGACCCTTAGCAATGTTTTAATCCTTGGAGGTGAAGGACTTAGGAAATCTTGCTAATTTCACAGATGGTTTAAAATAGATTAGTGTGGAGTAGCAGCTCCCGGAGAAGGGCTGACCCACCAGGCTCCCTGTGCAGCTGCCAAAACCCTGCGCCTGATGCTCAGAAGTGCCTTCCAAAAGTCCTGCAAGGTTAAACTAAAACTTAAGCATCCCGAAATGCCATCCTTGTTGTTACCTTTACTGCATCTTCAGTGAACTTCACCTTTCTTTTGTTCTAGAATAGTTCATTTGTCGTTAATGTTCTGTGAATAATTTTATTCCTCACTTTTTTTTGGAAGACATTTAAGGTCCTTTTCAATTTGGGTGTTCTGGTTACAGTATCTAAAAATCATTGTCATTTGCCTTTTCATATGTTATTTTTTCAGTTAAAATCAGAAGTCTTTATTTAGTTAATTGATTGTCTAATTTTTTTCACCTAGAAATTTGTGGCCTTGGAAAATATAATTTTCTTACTTCCTGTTCTTGGCTAAAACAATACCCTGGAGCACAAAGGATTTCACTTTGAAACTGATGTGTCCACTTGGACACAGAGGCTATTCTTACTTGTTACTTTGTGTTCTTTGTCATTAGACATTTTGTACAATGTATCCAAGAGCCATTTTTTGTAATGGAACAAAGGAGTGAATCAGACTCTGCATGGTATTTTGAAGAGGCCAAGCCTGCTGCTAGAGCTGGGCTGTGTCCGAGTAGGCCTGACAAAACTCTGGCCTGGCTGAAAAGGCCCAGCTTGGAGTTAATGTGGAAAGACAATGGCACAGGGTGAAAACCTCGACATGGTTTTGTTGGACTTGTCATTCTTTGGTGCATAGCTGTGAGGAAAGCCTAGGAGCCGTCTGAATGTTATTTGTGCTTTTTTGACCCATATTTGGGACAGCTTTCACAAAGCCCTTGTGAGAAGGTTGAAACAATGGAGAGCCACTTTCAGAAGACGGACAGGCCTCAACTCCGGCCAAACCATCTTGGACCTGCTTCACTGAAAGGGTTTATCTCCAAAAGGCTGACATCATGGCACAGCTACTGGTTGATTTTAACTATCCTGAAAAAAGTAAATAATGATGACTAATCCCAATAGTGATTATTATTAAATTATTTTAAACATCAGAAAGATTTAAGGTTACAATTTAAAACCAAAGAAAGGTAACAAGAGAGGAGATGACAATGTGTTAACAAAGAGAACACAACAACTGAATGTAATGTCTAGGTCACACGCTCAGACTTTAAATGCAATATGTGACCACTGAACAATTCAGTATCAGATTTATTTATTTATAAATGGATTAAAGAAAAAACATACGTTATAGATTATTTTGTTTAGAGTGCATTGCATATCTCCTTGCTGAACTGAGATGATACTGAAAATATATTATCCGTCTATGTAAATCAATCAGATTTTCTAAGCACAGTTGTTAGGGACACTGGGTTGCTAAATGAACTTTTGAAAATCCACATGGGACATTATTTCAGAAAATGTAATTTTGCATACTGTTCCACATCATTGCATCTCCTCAGTGCATTTGTCTCCCAAAGCGTTTACTTGCATTTCTGTGGGGAAGAATAAATGCGTAATGTTTTTTTTAAAAGAATCTCTGCTCCCTCAGATTTTTGAAGAATTTAACAAAATAAAAGGTTTCTTTCTTGGAATATGTGTTATTCTCTCAAAGCTATCACTCAGCTCTCTCATGCATATGTGAATTACACACCTTTATGAATATGTAAATGTTGCGAGAATGCCTCATTAATTAGTAATTCATGCATTTTTCACAAGCCCAATACTTTGCCAGTATAGTCTGATGAATTATCAGCCAGAAGTTAAAAAAGGGATTCATCATCACTTTTTCAGAGGTTTTGAGCTACATCTGTAATTTGTGTAATTCAATGAATACGATTTGCGTAGCTTTTTATGGTGGTATCGTTGCAGCTGTCTCATAATATGATCTATGGATTTCTACTTGGAATCTGCAAGTGCACTTATAATGTTAAACAGGCATATTTCTCCATGTAGATGTTTGCTTACATTATTATAGTCTGGTTGAAAAAATTAAATTATTAATTTATTTAATTATTTGATATAATAACTCGGTAGTTTTGGTAATTTTAAGATAGTTGTGAAGAAAAACGATGTCAAAAGAACATCTCATTCAACACATTCTGTAGCAAAGTGAGTCAACCTGCACAACAGCTACAAACTGAAGAAGCCTTACAGAAGCATCTTGTCCCTGTGCACAGAGGTTTCGCATCTTTTTCCAGTGAAAACGTTCCAATATGAGAATGTTAGAGTATTAGAGATGAGGAGCCGAGCAAAGCGCTCAAAATTATGTTGATAAAAATGTAAGCATTCTTAGGATTTAAACTTTTTTTTTTGCAGCAATATTTTGTAGATCGGACAAAATGGCAACTTCACACAAATCATCCAGGTTCTTGTGTGTGTGTGTGTGTGTTTTTTCAAATGAAAGAATGTGAATTCCTGTAGGGATTAATATCTGCATAAAAGACAAGTCAGACTAAATTAAAAAAATGTTACTGGTAACAATCTGAACAGCTTGCAGTAGTTCCTTGCTCACAGTCAGACTATACTAACACAAACTAAAATAGACTAAAACTTCCACCAAATTTCCAACTAATTACTCCGTATTCAATGTATATCTGAACAAGCAGTAAATAAATTTGGTTGGTTATATTTGGTTAGAGTGAACACATGATCCATGACTATCCATACACCGGCCAAAGACACTACACATCCAGAGTTTCTCTGTGGGCTTACTTTTTGTGTCTGTGCGTGTCCATGAAGTCCATCTGGTTTAATCTTGATATTCACTGAAATTAAATACACTACCTGTGTACAGCAGTACTGTCTTGGGGTTTCCTGGATGTGTGGCTTTTAAATGAGCCTCCTGTTAAATCATTACCATGTTCAGGAGAGTTTCCCACCCACCGAGGTCAAGTGCAAATACAGTATATCAGTGTGTACTGGCCAGTGCACATTGCTGGACCATGAATTTAACATGAAGCCATAGAGGCAGAAGCACTTGGGGATGTTGCCTTTTCTGTTGGGGATTAAAGTCTGCTACCTTACGAATGTAGCCACTTTGTTCCAGCCTTCCTATTGGTGCAGGGATATATTTATGTAAATGCACGGGGGGGGGGGGGCTTTGTTGTAAACATGACTGTACTCTAAGGAAAGGGTGCCAGGGGACTTTCAAGCAGTAAATATGTGATGGTGGGGGTGGGGGGATAAAAGAAACAAACAAATGTGCCATCATAATAATGTATACCACTTTACAATTCAAAAGTGCAACATTAAATCATTCATCTGGATTCTTTTAATAAAACTGTATTAGTTTTGTATAATGGGTTATGGAGTGGGGGGGTGATTTAGTATCTTTGCTCTCACTCAAGGCATTCTCTGAGGTATGACAGCGAATCTACTTACGTGGACATATGGATCATGCACTGAAAGAACCAATGGCTCGTTTCCTCTCAGTTATTTATTACAAATATTGTATGTTTTCCAGTCAGGTAATGCTATAAATTGTTATTTCAATTATTAATATAAACATAACTTTTTTCCTTTGTTATCAAATAGCTGAAAAAAATGAAACCTTTTCTGCAATTAGTCATTATCGAGTTATACTATAAGCCAGCCCTGAAAAGAAATGACAGAAAATGATTTGATCAAATAACTGGATATCAATGACACATAGTTATCTTTCCAAAGTCACACAAAAACCCACAAGTAAACAACGTATCATTATATTTGAGGGTAAGGTTTAATGCAATTATGGGGGTGTAACAAAAAGATAATATGACAAATTGTGTAACACATTTGCTCTCAGCAAGTAATAAGTAAAGCAATTACTTTTGAAATGAGTAATGAATAATGATTAATATATTACTACTTGACTGAATAATGAGTCCAACACTGGCAGGTAGCAGAAGCACCCAGTCTTTGCACATGCCTATTGGCGTTTCCACACTGTTGCTGTTGTCAGTCAAGCTCTAAATGCTGCTTCTTGCATCTCAATGTGATTCCAATTATGATTTCATGGATGAATTACCTATGGTACTCAACTATGTTATGAAACATGTGGGTGACTCTACAAATGACTTAATGTCCAGACCATAAGCTGATGCAATATCCCTATACTTCACACCACCATGGCTGGGCTGCCACTATCCCTCAAGATAAAAAGGGTCACTTAGTCACCAAGACAATCCAGGAGACTTTTGGAAAAATAAGACTGAAGGAACCCTGCTGTTAAAATGAGAATCTGCCATTTAAGCATTTATAAAAGTTACAGTTAGAATTTTGGCATGTATTGACCAAAAAGAAGCCAAAGACGAGGGGATGACACAGGATGCGTAAGGAAACGTCTTAAGACGAGTTTTGTGATGTTGATGGATTACCAACTTTTGTTTAGTGTATAACTGAATAGTGTGTGCGCGTTTGAGAACATTTTTTGCATGCACCTGCATATTTGTGTTTGTTTAGTATTTGTTTGTTCCAATTTGGATATTACATGATGTTTAATAAAGCCACCATTAAGGTCCATTTGTGTATCTATTTACTGAAACAAGAAACCATTCCGTTTTCTGTAGCTAGGTTAGAAGAGACCTGTTAATTGCTCCTGTTGCTCAATGCTTTTACTTGTGATTCTTTAGGATTTGCTCCCCTCTGTTGGGGATATTTCTTGTCTCTGTAGACACGGAGGTGGTGATGAAAAACCAATACAAGATTAAAACACGGTGTCTGAGGAATTCAACATTGTTTCCCCTGCAAATTTAACATATTACAAATTATATTACACCAAGCTTGTCAAGTATTTGGGTTCTGATAATTACTATGCAATCATATAGATGCAAGTGATATTAAATATTCATTTACTCATTCCTTGAGGAATAATGGTGATGGAAAAATCTTGGAAGTTTTTTTCTATTTTTAATGATTTTTCAACAAAGCTAAAAAAGCTTAGCTGTGATGAGATTCATATTTTGTCTGGCTGTGACGAGATTGAAACATGAAAAAAAGGATATTTCTCCGTGCGCAGATTGGGTTAAGACTTTTATATTAACCTAAGGAGTTAAGCGTTATTCCATATATTTAAGCAACATTCTACATTTCCAAACCCTCCCCTCATTCACACTCTAGTCGAAGCAGAGATTGACATAGTAATAAACTGATGTTAATTAGACATACTTTGAAAATTCTCCATTCTGCTCGTCTCCATGCCCTAGTGGAGCTGGTGGCTTATTAAATCATTTGCTGCTCTTGGGTGATCTTCTTTTGAATCTTGGCCTGACCCTCCGGGCACAATTTATTTTCATTTTTAAAAAAATTTGACCAGCAAATTCTGCATTAGTTCAAGAGAATTATAAATCATTATTACACAGGCAGACACTTCAAACATTTTGTTTAAGAGCTTTCTGCTCGATGAGGCATCAAAGGAGATGTTCACACTGATGAATGTTACATTGGCACATACAGTATCTATTAATTAGCACACTGAAGTTGGCGTGATCATGTTTTGTACACAGTCCACAAAACAGTAGCTACAGCTGCCATATTTGTAAGCTTTTGTTATAGACAAGAGGAGGTTCTGAATTATTTCTATAACACAGATGTTGCCAACGATTCTATGTCCTGTCTAAAATAGAGTGGCTTCCAGTAAATAACAATGTTATCTTACAAAAGTTAAGCCACTTTGGGGCAGATTAACATACAAGCTGAGGAGCCCCACGTGTGCAGGATTGGATCAGTTTTCTTAAATAATCAAAATTTGGTGGATGGATTTCAGAAAATGGGAGTGTCCGGTATTTGATAGGGGAAGGCCCTCAATCAGTACTGTGCTGCTCCACCAAACATCTTCTCCATCAATATCAGCACTTACAGGCTGCAGGCTGCACAATTACTATTTCTAACACACAATGAAATTAAATTAGTTGAACAAATCAATGGGAACGAAAAGATAAAGAGCTGATTTCAAATTGTTGGAAAGCTCTGTGTGTTATTTTCAAGATGATAGTGGCCCATGTATCTCCATTGCAATTTTATTTGTTCAGGTTAATGTGACTTTATTGGCATGGAGGTTTCTGGACCACAAGGCAACAGTGAACTGAAAACTTAATGATGTAAAATGATAGTTGTGATAGGAACGGCTGTGAAAAGATGAATATATTTTTGAAAGTGTCACAAACCCCACTGGAATGTGGGAGATCTCTCTACCTATAGGTCACAGTGACGGGAAGGATTCCCACTACTCGGAGGGGATGCAATCTTTATGCAATCTCATGGAGTGTTGGCCCCGACGAACAGGCAGCATGCAGGTATTTTTTCACATTTTTCAGCACAGATAACTATTGTAAAACTTGCACATGCAAACTATTTAAAGATGTACATGTACATCTTGGAGAATGCCTCTCTCAGGAAGGTAACAAGACTCCTTTACATATACTAGGTAGTAGAACCTTTAAGATACAGAATGCCATTATGTGAAAACATATTCTGTAAAAATGGATTTATAAATTTGAGTCAGCAAAGAAGAGAAGAAGCTTAATTATTGCACAATAAGGCCAATGGAGAATCCCCACTGGCTCGCCAAACAGCTGATTAGAGTTTAAGTCTCAGAACTGAATCCATGATCTTTATTATTTTCATCTAATTAGATGGCGTATTCAACATGCATTGAACCAGTGTAACTGTAAGACTCTAGAGGAGTTGTGAATAATGCTATTGTTAGGGTTTCAGCAATGCCCATGGCATGACCAATGGAACAGAAAGTAGTCGTAGTATCAATTATAGTGGCATGATTAGCGTGGCTTTGTCTCCCAGTCCAACAGAGCTACAGAATACAGCCGGCTAACTCAATTACCCTCCACCCAGAGGTGGCAAAGCCCTTTGATTTGCCCTGCCTTTTAAATATCTACTGTAATTCTAATATGCCTCATTATGTGCCACTGCCTTGGTACTGGCCAGCAAATCTAAAACACTGAGAAAAGATCACAGGAATGTCCGGAATACTTGTAATCACAATTCAATCAAATGCATCTGTGCTGAAACACACAATTCAGTCCAAAATCCAGCATGTGATTAGTACTCTGAGAACAAAGACATCCCTCAGTGACTCAGAACATTACATTCTGTTGATCATCAACACACAGAAACATTTGTTTAAAAACTATTTTAACTGTAGAATATACTGTATGCATAGATAAAAAAAATTCTAATAAAATGTGAACAGTCATGGATATTATGCAAAGAATAGACACAAAAGAAAGGTTGGGGGGGGGATCACAAGCAGTCACAGAGAATTCGGAATTCTATGTTATTAGATGTACAGTGACAGATACAAAATAAGAATATGAATGAGAGGAAAAAGGAAGAAAACAAGAAAAGAGGAGGACGAAGACATGCGGTTCCAATCGTATGGGGCCTCGACAATATCTTAATAATGAACATCAAAGTTCATTAAATAGTAAAGTTTCACATTTAGGCTGTTTGCATTCTCAAATATAAGGTGCATTATGCGTGAAAAGTGAAAGAGTGAATTGAAATCATATTGAAAAGTAAAAATTTATCATCTTATTGGCTTTGCAGTTAAGTACAGAGTATTTCATTTGAGGATTTGGCAGTTATCTCCAATGTGGTTTTGTGCTTAAAAGATGTAAAAACCCTTGTCTGAAAAAATCATCTGACTCACTTTTTTAAAAGTTACTCTTGAATGAGTTATTGCAGTCCATTTATGTTGTTAATTCAGGGGATAAATGGTGTTGGAGCCCTGAATATCTGAGTTGTCAGAAATTTGGCACCTTGTTGAGACACATGTTCACTTCTGGAATCACTGCAGCAAAATCAAACTTTGCAGTCTGTTTCATATTAAGACTCTGGTTTTAAAAGCTTTCAACTAGTCCACTAAATTGTAATGCAATTTTTCCAGAGCTCGTGTTCTCAATGTGACTCCTACACTTAAGGATGTAATGGTGTGTGGTTTGAAATATAACATTGGCTCCCGAGAACAGTTGTAATCTGGTTTCTTGTGACTCACTCTCCCATCCAAGGCCTCACATATAGGTATGATGATTATGAGTGAACATTCAGAAAGTGAGATGTGGAAGGGAAATGGACGTTGTTAGAGACTCAGTTTGGGCCCAGGTTTTGTTGTCATTGGATAACTGTCGTGGTTATATTTACATACATATTGTGCACTTACATTTCAAGGATTAACTGCTGTATGATTTATAAAAAAAAAAAAAAATCACAATTTTTCTTAACATTCAAAAAGCGATTCAGATCAAGATGCACATGGCGTTAGTACAGGTCTCTTGCTTGCAGTCCACAGTGAGACCATTCCCACAATGACACTTTGATAAAAGAAACTCTTGCACAAATAATTAAATTCAATTTATGCTGCAGTGGAAACTGTGTGCTGTAATACATGTCTCAGAACCACACAGAAGCATATGTTGCCTCCCTGTCTCAGTGGGTATCAGGGCGGAGGGTTAGCACCGTATAACCCTGTAGTTAGAAAAGAAGCATAAACCATGAGCTTGTGTTCCACTCAACCACAGGATTTACTCTGACTAAGTATACAGAGGACAGACATAGAGTGACGTTAACATTGGGAAGGAAAGGGACGGTGGTGGATGGCAGCAAACAGCAAGAATCAGATTTTAAAGATGAGTGTCTCCTGAAATAACTGAAACTCAACGTCAAATTTACCAGACGACACAAGCTATTAAGATTAGTTTGTGAACAATGTTTCACATGGTACACAATATTTAGCCCTAGCAAGGCAAATTTCAGCTGCAAGATTTGTGACTTTCCTCCTGTACAGAACCAAAGAACCATACTGGGGTTATTAAGGCTGTACATTTTTTATGTGCTGTAAACATGAATCAAACATTAATAAACTAAAGCATGTGTCCCTTTTCTTTGCTTTAAACTACATAGTCTGCATCATAAGTTAGACCAGTTTACAATGTGTCTACACAGGAGGCATTTGAGCCGCGTTTTTAAGTCCATTTCATTTCTTAAGCAAGGTATTTCCTACTCGTTCCATTGTCTGATAATGAAAACAGGAAAATATGTAAATAACATCAACTGTATTGTAATTTGCACCCTCTGTCCACACAGCAACCTCTTTGCACTCAACTTTCCTGCTCTAGAGGGCCAATTCATACTCCGGTATCCACTTCACATTCGCTTGCAACTCGTCGACTTTATTCCTCAGTGACTGCGCGTTTCCGAGGATAATAGAGGGAAGTGGCAAGCGGCGCAGCCCGGGTCTGTGTAGCCTCTGTCGCACTCCTCCTTTCTGGCCACGCTTCCTCACTTGTACTGCTGACGGCCGCCTCGAATGGACGTCTCCACATTTACAAATCTCTGGTGGAATGCTGTCGGGCAAAGTCCCAGAAACTGAATTGCTGCAACAGATGAGAAAGTCACGACTGTATTGGAGACTGTAAGGCTGGTTGCTTTGTTGAAAGTTCCTAACAGTCCCAAGAGCAACCACACTCAAACAAAGCACTCGTTACATCCAGGATGACTTCACGTAGTTAAAAGATGGTTAGTAAGAACACCATTCACACGACACACAGGTTAAAAATCTACTTTCCACATTAGAAATCCACATTGCACAATAAAAAACAATGAAACACCACTATAGCTGCTTGTCGCCGCAACAGGTGCAGTGCCATTGATTTGTACATGGAGCTCTAACCATGCGCTCACACTAGAAGCTTCATGAGCTACAAAAGCGGCCAGCACTCATTAATTTTCAAAGGGAGCAGCCAGCGACCAGAACGCCCAGTGGCGCTCATGAAGCTTCTGGTGTGAGCGCACTATAATTCTGTGCCTGAACGCATCTTGTGTCGACACAGACGGAGCACTGAAGCTGCTGCTAACGTGCTGCTCACGCTACACCTCTTTGTGTAGACATGATGAAAGTGTTGCCACAGTGTGTTTTCAGGTTTGAAAAATACTGGCATGTCCTGTAATACTCCTGACGATGTGGTTCCATTTTGTGTTGTGTTTAGCTTTCTGTTTTGTTCTGTTATTTTCTGCAGACCCAGTTTGGGTTTTAACAAAAGGTCCAGACAAGGTGACCGCAGCTTTTCAAAGCCTTTTGCATGTGCTTCTGTTCGCTTGTTTTAGCCTCAATGTTTGATATTTCCTCTACTTGGTGGTGCAAAGTTCGAATTACGCCCAATTTATGCTTAAGTGGATGGTGATAATGAGGAATCTCTGTGTGTGTGGGTTTTCTGTACACCTCAATTTCAAGGCTCCCCCTCTTCTTTCAGAGAGACCACACAGTCCAGGAATGCCAAATTTGCTGCTATGCATCTCCCCCTGCTAAACTGATGTTGTCTTCCTGTGAGCTAATGTGTTAAGAGAAAGCAACTACCTCGCAGGTTTTGATTTTTATTTATATGTTAACCACATGTTTAAACCAGTGGCTTTGAGCCTTTCGCTCCACATCTTCCATTTATGAATTAGCTAAAATAAGAGATATAGCTAACATGTTTGAAGTGTTCCAGCAATTTGGTTTGGGTTGAGCTGTGTTTGGGTTGAGCAACAATTTATTCCAGTAGGAGCAGTGGTCTGCAGTGTTGCCAGCTACAAGTGTTAAACATGTGATACATAAACATGTACAGACTTCCCCAGGGTCAGGGCGATGTTACAGGTTACGATCGATTACTTTCTGTTTCTCTAGTGACTGTGACTGTAAACAATCAACAACCTTCTTTTGGTACACACGGGTGGGATCCCCTTTAAAAGGTTTTATACTGTGTGTGTTGGTGTCAGTAAAGAGTTCACATAATTAATATTGGTATTCTTCTGTGTTCAACACGACTGTGCATCTCTGCCGGTAGGATGGTGATGGTTGATGAGTGAAAGTCCAGGGGCTTTATTCTCTTATGGTTAAGATTCGATAAGGGTGGTTTGACATGCCAGATATTTTACGCACACGGGTTCTTCACCCTTTGGTCCCTCCTTTCCCTTTCCTGTTATTGAAGGGTATTGTTATTGAAATGTCTATTGCTTCATACATTGTCACTTTGCTTTTGGCTTTGATTACATTTTGAGCAAAGGCATCTGCTGGCGTGTAAGGCAGCCAGCAGCGATTTAGTGCCTTGAAGAGCCAGATCGTCTGCGTTTGCTATGATTTGAGCCTGAGCTTATTCTTTCCTGTTGAGAAACACACCCCCCCTAGTAGCGTGTGCACGAGGCCCAGGATGAGCAATAGGGCTGGCCAATTAAACAATATACACACTGTTTTTACACATCTTGGGTTGCATTTCCTAACAGGACAAATGGAGGCTCTGAAAATGATCCAAATTTGGGGGGGAAACCACACAAAGTTTAATTTACAATTAATGCAACAGCCGTGATGGCTGAAATCAGCAACAGCAGTAGACAGATTTATTAGTGTACTAAAAATAACAAGACTGATATATTAGTCTTAGAGCTGGAAACACAGTGCAAATGGAATTCATCATGCAAAAGCTACAAATTGGTTTTCATGTTGTAGAATTTAAATAAATGGCTGGAGTATATTCAAAAGTTCCCTCAAGTATTTTTTAAACTTGAGTGAATGGCATTATGTACAGTAGAAGCTGCCTGTTCAGTCCCTCATTCTCCTTCCTCTAAAGTGCCAATCTTCATTAATGTGACAAAAATGTCATCAACTTGTTTAATGCCCCTTAATATCACCACTGCATCGTTTACACCCCACACACACACACACACACACACACACACACTGGAAATGAGTCCCAGCTGGGCAGCTTAGCTTAGACACCAAAGGAGGTGACGAGAGAGATTTGGAGGTGGGGTGGGCATAGGCGAGCGGGTTGGGAGGAAGGGGTGGAGTGGCAGGCTATTTAGACGTGCTACTTCACTTTGCATTAGAGTGTACAATATCTGGCATGGGGAGCCAAAGTGAGGCGAGATTTCAGGCAATGTTGGTCAGGCCTGGAGCAATGGATCACTTACCTTACGAAATCAAAGTCAATGGCAAAAGATCTGATCTGGAGTGAGGCCCAGCAGTACAGAGAGAAAAGTGTGAAACCTGGAGAAAGGGAGACACTCATTGAGGAAATCCATTACCACTGGAGAAGCCAACAAGCATGAAAGGAGCTGTCTTGTTAAATTGGCTGCTTGATAAAGCAGGTCTTTGGCTGGGGAGCCACTCAGAGTCACCACTAGTGACACCAGACAGAGGAAAGAGAGAGGCCCTTATTGATACGGCGAAATGTTGAGTCACTGCAGTCCACCCTCTGTGTTTCACCAAAAGAAAAAGTCTAAGGGAAAAATGTGTACACAACAGGGTCTTCAGTAATTTTCTTCTTTTTCCAGCCAATGCAGGCAAAATAATCAGCTATTATAGTAGTAGTTTTCCATTTTGTAGGTTTGCAGCATTTAAAAATCATGGGGTACTAATTAATTTTCTCTATCCGTTTGATGCATTACAGGGTCGCAACAAGATGCAGCACGTCCCAGCTGGCAAGGAAACAACCTGCTACAGGTCACCTGACAGACCTTACAGTTAACACACATAGACAACAAACTCACATTTGCACTACTATAAGTGCTACTAAGTACTACTTTAAAGCCATTCAGCTCACCTGACATGCATATTGTAACATTTACAAGAAACTAAAGCTATGTATAAAGTACGTTTTGCCAAATCTGCTAAACTGCTTTTGGTTGTGGTGAACTGACTGCTGGCCTGATTATCTTCAAAAAGTGCAAGGAGAACCACCAGATAATTATGGAGGGTCAGTTGGAGTCATGGCAGTCATCAAGACATTCCAAATGTTATTGGCCATTTAGAGCACATGGAAACCAATGGCTGCCTGCACTGGTTTCCATTCATTTCAGTAGAGTATGAAAATCAAATGGCAGACTTAAAACTTACATGAGTAAGGTAATATATCACAGTGAATATCATGTCTGGGGTTTTTTTCATTTCATTTTCATTATCAATGTGTTAATGCAGTGCAGACATTTAAAATCAATCTGCACATACAACTCTGTATGTTTACAAAAGTTAGGAAAAACAATTCAGAAATCTGAAATACTCCAGCAGACTTGTACAGTAAGAATGACTGAACAAGCCAAGAGATCTGCTGAGCTTGTTGTCATTATCTACTGTAACTTTGAATTGACCTTCACTGTGTCTCCTGTGTATGTTTTTGATTTTGAGAGATTGGTTTTGGCAACGCCTCTTGTGGACCAAGGTTAGAGACATCAGGTACGTTCAACCTGCAGTCTATGACCACTGACCCTTTAATCGTCTTGGCTCACTTAAGCTGCTGGTGGATCCCCCAGTAGATTTGTTTTTAATGCGCTGTGATTTTTTTTCTTCCTCCAAAGCCCCCCTTTTTATCTTCTTCCCGCTGTGTGGCTGAAACCCCAATGAAGCCACGGCAAGCCTCAAATCCCCCACATCAGGACTAGGAGGAAAATAAAGCTCAATCAAATCCTGAAAACATTAACTGCTGATTTGATAAAAGGAAACTATTGTTTGTATGCACCTCAAATGTTAAAAATATGTTTGTCTAATACTTTACATTTCCTTGTTTCCTTTTGATTGCTTTATAGTTAAGTGTTAATAGATACTTATGCAAGATCTGTATTTGACTAAGAACAGACTTAAGATACAAATTAAGCACATATACACATCCACTGATTTCCAAATAGGTTACTTCAAGGCTAAAGATTCATATTTCTGCATATTTAGGTTCTGAGCCCAACAACATCTTGGTTTTGGCCATACAGTATATGGATCATTAAAAAAATTAAATGTTTAATCATAATTTACTTATGATCTAAAGACAGCACCACACTGCTGTGAAACCTGCAAAACCGTTTTGACGTCAATGCAATTCAAGTTTCCAAAGAATGAAGATTGGTCTTCAAACCCCATGCAACTTGGCAGAGTGTCACACTTACTGACCTCCAATCTAAACCTCTTTACTGAAAATCCAGGGAATCCAGAGTAAAATCACTTCAGAGTTGGAAAAAGATAACACATTGAGAACAATTAGAATCTTCTACAAACCAGTACTTGATTCAGGCATTCACTGTTCACATAGAGCACATTTGAAAATAATTACATTTAAAATGAAACATATTATAAATAAATACAGTTGGGTTAAACATATTTATCATATATAACACATATATATTATATATAACATATATATTGTTTTTACCTATTAGTGTTGACAATATAATTAGGGAATAAAATATCAATAGGTGATATTCTGTCTTTAAGGTTGCTTTTTTTCCCAGTGCGGATGCTTTTTAAAGTCTGCAGGTCGGTGTAGACATACTGTAGGATCTTACTGGAACCAAAATTCATACTTGTCCGTACTCTGAATAGATGCCTAAAACTCATTTTCCAGCATCCCCCCATTTTATTGGTTCACAAATCAAATTCTATTTTCAATCAACTTACTTGAGAGTTGGCATGTACTGTAGCATGCTGTTCTTGTAAATCCCTGTATAGAGAGAATTGTGTCATTCCCATGAGTGCTCTGATTTGTGCTAAGGAACACTGACCATTTCTTTTAATTATGTCTGCTGGAAAAAACAGCACGTACATTGCAGAACAACACACCTGCATTTGAGAGGGGAGCTGAGATTTTGAGAGAAAGGCAGGACAAAAAGAGGTATTGTTGTTGGGTGTAGGTCAGTGCTGCTAGGCTGCTGCTCCCTAGAACATTCCATGGTGTCACATAATACTGTCCGTTTCCTGTTGGAAGTGCCAGCCCAGAAAGATTGCGTGTGCTTGCAAAGTCAGAGAAGTGTGTGTGTCCATCTGTACAGTATATGTTAGTATGTAGGTGTGTGTACCTGGCATCTCTGCATCACCTTATACAAGATTTCCAATTTTGAAGACCTGCATTTCCTCTCATCTGTTAGTGCTGTATATACACTGCTATAGAAACAACAAGAAAATTGAGTATTTTCCTTAGCTGTGAATTACCAAAAATGTGCGTTTATGTGTCAGAATACTTGGAACAAACTATGATACATCTCCTGTGCAGGGAAGTGAGTCTGCACTTAAAAATGTTTATAGGGTGCTCTATACTATGCATGAACACAGTCATGTGCAAAACACAGCCAAAGAAATAACTCACCTGCCCTCTACTTGGAATTGTAAAAAGAATTGCTCCCTCTGGATGCCACCAACAGAAAGGCCTTGGACACAGCCTACTATTCGTTTTGCATTCTGCTCTGGTCAATACAGAACTGTATTCTGAATCAAGAAAGGTGTCTATACAAAAGACACATTTTTTGTGATCACTGGTAAGGTCATTCAAAGAAGTTAACAGTTTGTAATAGAATAACACAAACTGTGTACAATGTAATGTACAAATTATAATGTGGTCTTGTAGGGGCAGGAGCACACAGAAATATTTGATTCATTCCTGTTTTGGCCATTGCCAAAAATATAATCATATTTGGATTTTCTCAGTGTTGTTCAAATTTGACCTGATGCCCCTGTACCTCCCCACTTTTGTTTTAGTTTTCTGTGCTTATATGTGAAACAATATTTTAATAGTTTGTTAGGTTATGTTACGTTAATTTTCTATTCAAAGTAACTTAGTCTGCTAAAGTGCTACTTCTCTTAAAACCATAACTTTATTGTTTACACTGTTACAGGTATTTTTCATGATTCTAATATATAGAAAAAACCAGTGAAAGTCAAAGCAACATTTTCCTTTTTTGCAACAGTAAAAAGAAATATAAACAGTCACAAAATCCATTAATCCAACTATTCAATCCAAATCAATAACTATATACATATTTTTCTCTGCAAAAAGAAATCGGCAACCTGCTCATCACAAACTATAAAACGACTAGAGAACAAAGATCTACATGCTTTTAACCCTTAGATGAGTGTCATCTGTCACACACACACACACAAAATCTGCAATGTAGTCAGTAGGGGGAAAACACCCTTAAACATTATGCTGGTGAATATGTGTAAATTAGACTTGGCCCTGTGCAGCTTTGAAACTCAGTACGCAGGCTGACGAGACATTAACGATGAAGGGGAGACTCAGTGATTTAGAAGAGAAGCAGCCCCACACCACATAAGGAAAATAAACTAAAATAATAGATCTCAAGGATGTAATTAAGAGAATTGTGATTCAACAATGAGGTAACTATCAAGTCGTTCAGCCACGACAGCCAGCTAAAAGTCACATTTAGATGTGTGATGACATCATTTATGTTAAACTGAGTTTTCCCTCTTTGGCTCAAGTCTTATGGCTATAAAGAAACCTGCTCTTAACTGAGACAGCCCAGTGTGATTCTGTGTCTGTCTACCTGGCAGAGGTGGTTCAAAGCTATTATACTGTTTATGGTTGTGTGGATGGAGGGAAGAGAGGGAATAATATTTGAAGGTGACATGGGGGGGGGGTCCAATAGTAAATGTATAAAACATTTAAATTATTTACTTAATTACTGGTAATTTAGTCTGATAATGAATTTATTGTCTCCAACCCATTGTGTTAATTATAAACAAAATCAGTTGTAAGGAAAACTAGCGCCACAATTTCAGTATTTTCTGATGCTAAACTGGTCTGAGTGACGGTTCAGCTAATATGTGAAGCACTTCACCAGGGACATTAGAGGTCCAAGTCTGATATGATCTGTTCATAAATCACAAAAGAGCAGACCACTCACTCACACTTCCCTGTATTGCTTGATTAACTGCAAATCATAACATTGTCCCTAAGCGTGCCACGGGTAAATAAGGGGAGCGACAAGCAACAAACATTTATTTTCTTGTGCGTCTGCTTCAGAATTTAATTAGCCTTTTTTTTAACCTGTGAACCCAAAGCCTCACCCCTGCTGTAAGACGCAGAATTCATTAAGCTGTTTTCTGCCCTCAGATTTTCACACCACGGCTTTGAACATCTGCACCCTGTCATGTATCATCCCATTCATTTCTACTTAATTTGATCCTAATAAGCGCCTACATGAGGAGCCAGATGTTGCTGCTTCGACTGTGGCACTGAAAGTTTTGTTTGAGGGGAGTTGTGTTCTGTGCCTGGTGGGCAGGGAGGTGCATCCAGTGCAGGCATAGACTGTTTGAAATCACTCATTAATATGTAGAATAGTTTTGTGATTTCTTATTTTCTAGATATTAGTTTTTACTTGTCAGTGCACACAGAAATCCATCAACATTTGACAAGGTCCCCCAGGGTAAGCCTGAGAACTTGCTTTTCATTTTCATTAATTCCAAAAGACCTGTTTACGAGAAAATCATCCAACACATATTTGTATCAGCCAAGTAAGACCCAGATTTAAAAGACACGACTTCTGTGTTTCCTTTTGGAGCAAAAGTTTAAAATAATGGAATATAATTTATTTTTCAGAGGGATCAGTGGCATCTTAGGGGAATCGATGTGTGTGAGATGATGTTCAGTGGGCAGGATGCTGGGAGTAGGTCTGATTATGTTCTATGGATAGAGAACCCCTGTAAACTTGACTGCTAATCAGCACCATATGCCAGCCCCTGGCCCTCATTCTCATCTTGTCATTTCAAGTGGCTCCTAGATATGGCTCCTGACATGCCCTGGATTCAGCCACAGCAACTAGCAGCCTGGCATGTGCTAATGAGAGAAGTAGTGGATGCCGAAGAGCCTCGTGTACCCCAGAGATGCATAGGAGGACGGGCAGAAAAGCCAAAGCCTGAGTCATATGACCCTTTTGAGTGGGCCTCTTTACCTGTAGTGGGAGCGATGGTGGTGCTGGCTGCACACCCATGGGACAGTGTGTGTGTATGTGTGACAAGTGAACATGGTTCTTGGAGAATATACTGGGATGTACTTGTGAACCGTGGATTCCTTGAAATGTGTAAAAGCTTGAAAGATTGTCAAAACTCTGCCTTCTTCATACTTTTGCATCTTTCTTTTGGGTAACCGATGAGGCAATCTGTATCCTTGAACATGTTCCTTTTTGTAGGTTTGTTGTAACAAATTGTTCACAATTCTTAGCACAGAGTAGCCTTTTGACTCTTAATCACACTCAATCACTTCTCTGGCAGTAACCTGATTCCAAAGCTGGCGGTAAACAGGAAAGGGTCAACTTGGCACTGACACAGAGCAGTGGAGCCTTTCCATCAGCTGGGCTTCAAATCAGGTCAATCTAAATAACTCACTTGATTATAATTTCTATAGCCTTTGGGGTCACAGGGGGTCAAACGTGTCGTCTTGCCGCAGATCATTATTACACGGGAGGAAAAATGAACTGGGATGCTTAAGAAGGATCCAGAGCTGAGGAGAGTCACTCACTCTTCTGTCTAAGTAGGCATCTGCTCCTTTTTAACCCCAGGCCACAACAGCACTCTGGGTAATCAGAGTGACCACTGTGCTTTACTTGCTACCTTTCCAATGAAGGAGAACACATCACAATCACACATGCTGGCAGCTATTCCTTCCACAGGCTGTTGTGGTTCAGGGCAAAATATTGTCACTGCACAATGTGATCAGTCCAACACTGCAATAAACTACAACAGTGTGATCTAAGAAGATCTGACTGATGGCTCTCATAGAGCCTTCTGTCTACTCGCAAAGCTGTTTGTACTGAGTCCCAGAACAGGGCTCTCACTGCTCCTCTCATGCTCTGTTGTCATTCAAAGTGACTACAGCTTAGAGTATCTGTCAGCTGACTGGTTTCTCATTGTTTTACATGATTGCAGACTATGCCTGTGAGAGAGTGAGTGCGGGCCCCTCAGGCAAACATCATGTCAGCCAGCTTTGTTCTACAGGATGCTGGGGCTCCCTCAGCTGCTGCTTGGCTCCTCTGCTAACTGGGGAAGTCAAGGAGATTAAATGAAACATCCTGAATCTCATACTTCCTAATGCTTTGTGACATCCACACTCTGCTGAGACTGTAGGCGTGCCTACACAAAGGAACAGCGACAAAACAAATAGTGCCTCTTTGAAAAGGATTCCATGCCACAAAACATGTGTACATCATTTACACTGATGTAGTCTGACAGAAGAGGGAATTTTCACAATGCTACCTTTAATAAATTATGGAGAATGTTTTGAGTGGCATTTTGAGATTTAACCTAGCAAAAGCACTGCGTTATGACAATCAACTTTAGTCCACAATAAAATGTGTTCTCAGAACAATATTATGCAGAATGTTTTAAAATAAACAAACAATTCAATTGAAAATACTGCATTTATATGATACATGGTCTTGTTTTTTTACATGGCATGCAATAGTATATTAATGAAGCACTTGATACTGTTGTATGAATTATTGAGGACAAGACTGTAGTCCCAAGTCAGGCAGTCCAGTCAATCCAGGATCTCTGGGGAGTGTGTCCCGAGAGAGGCGGTCCATAGCTTTGTTGGAGGCTGCGGTTGTAGATTTTAGTTAGCACGTCATTATGAATCAGAAGAATGCTGAGAATTGAGAAGTGCAGGATAAAGCTTTGTTAGCTATTTCCCTCTGTACACCACCATGTGTGCCAAAATAAACAAAAACACCAAAAAAGGTTACCCTAAAAACAACAACTGCAACAAACAAACTACACACACAAAATGATGATGGAGATATGTGTAGGAAGTTTGGGATAATGTGGTAGACACAGAGAGAAAGAAAAGAGTGATGACAGTCAAATGCGGAAAATATAAATGTCTGAAACGGTCATTATTATTTCATACAAATGCCTTTTCTTTGCTTGAAAAATTTAAGCTGCAATGGCAGCACCAACGCTGCACATGTCAAAAGAAAGCACAAGGACCACAGATGATTTAAGTGGGAGAGAAGAGCATATGCAAAAACCACATGTGTAACAGCCATCAGTAAACAGTGAATATGTGGTAAACTTGGCAGAACACTGGCATTTTTTAGAGCACAGCCAGTGTGTTAAATAAAGACAGGGCCCAGCTAGCTCCTTTCTTATGTCAGGTTGAAGACAGGGCCAAAGTGTATGCATTGCTCTGAATATTATGAACCATAACAAGATGTCACAGCAACTTCACAATGCTGGTTTGGGGTCCTTTATAGGGAGTGAGTTTTATTGTATTTACTTGTCAGCGTGTTAAATGTTCAAGTGATAAACACTAACTAAAAAGAATATAACTAAAAGGAAAGCTATCACAAAATAAATGAAAACTAGAAATAAAGCATTGACCATGACGAAGTAAGCCAAACAAAATCACTGTGTGCAGGTACCAAGAATTTTAAGGAAACATTGATTTCCTCTTGGCTGTCCTCAATAAATGTATTCAGTCTCTGTGGTAAAGCTTCTCACAGGAGTGAGAATTTTTAATTTCATTCACAGAGCAGGCAACTGTTAATTGTCCTCCTTACTGATCTTTTCATTTCATATTTCCTTGCCAACACCAGCCTCACCCCTGAGCTGCAGGCCAGACCAAACAATCAATGTTTTACCAGCTTGGAGTGTGAACCATTAAAAAAAGTTTTTAAATGCAGAGATTTCTAGTTAATGTATTGATCAGATCCCAGTTTCCATATTGATCATCAAGCAGCTGAACTACAAATGGTAGTTTAATTCAAAGCAACCACTTTAAATCATACATTATGCTAATGACAGAATGATGTTTTTCCAAACAAGGAATTTCAGCAAGCTTTAAAATTTCAGTTGAGAGTTTTGAAAACACACTGCCAATTAGACATGCTTATTGGTCGACCAACGTTGCAGCATCATTCGGCCAACAACCAATAAACAAATTTGCGTATATTGCTATATTCTTTAGTCATTAGTTCACAGGCCATCTGTACATATAAATAAACAAGAAACCTTCTTCTTGCCTGTGTAGGATTCTAACAGTGGTGGTGCCTTTGATCTGTGGTCCTTGATCTATTGGGCTCATGGTGTCATATCCCCCTGTGATGTGGTGGATTAATTAGGTGGAACGGGTATTTATCCCTTAAAATCATAATACTAATTTACCCAATGCAGTGTGGTGGCTCTGTGGGAGGCAGCAGTGGGTCCAACTTCTATTAAAAACGCTTAGCCTTCACATCATCTGATGAGCTCCAGCACTGAATGGATCACAAATCAGTGGAGACATTCAGCACGCAGAAATGCCAATTATTAACAAGAAACAATTATATCAACAACGTTTTGCTGCTTGTTCATTCAGAGCATGTGCTGCACAAATGTTTATATGTGGTATTTGTTAGATAGATAGAGTATCAAAAAAGCCAAAACATTGCAGCGGAAATGCCTTTCATATCCTCTCTTCATTTTAACAAAAACATTAGCAAGATTTCACTTTGTGCCAGATTTTCACAAATTCAGTGATAGAGACTGGGCATGGTGACTACATATGTGGACAAAAGCTGGATGGTGGGGAAGTGTGTCACTAAAAAGTGAGAATATCAAGGAAAGGGTGTGTGTGTATGTGTATACATGTATACATATATATATATATATATATATATATATGTGTGTTTTGCGCGTGTGTCTGTGAGATGGGGGGGGGGGAGGTGTAGTAGCTACCAGTCTGTCATTAGCAAACTAGTCTACTTTTACTAATGTAAAATAATACATACGTAATGAAATTGCTGCAACAAGAAGGCAGCAAGTAAATAGAGAGACAGAGCGAGCGAGCAGAAAGATATTCTGAGAGAGTCTGCAAACACGACCTGCCAAACCTTACAATAAAATATTCCTTGGTTCTTTGTGTCCAAACCAAAGATAGTGTACATTGTCCATCCCTGTGTACAATTCTGCAGCGTAGGGCCCCTGGTTCCCCCAGGCTGAATGCAGCCCCTTCTTATGCTCAGGTCTGTGAATGCTATCTCAGAGCAGCAGTGCCCAGAATGCTGTCTATTCCCACACCCAGCAAACACCACCAGGGAATAAGAAAAACACAATTGATATAAAGTGTATTCTTTTCCATAGGTTCCCACCAGCATGTCGCTAACTGTTTCCGGTACCTTATCAAAGAACAAATGCCTTTGAAAATGGGGAAACAAAGCACCAGGATGCATTGTTGCCTGCTTTTTGACAGGAGTAATCTGGCTTTTCCATCACCAACCAAAGTAACCTCCACCTAACATTCTTGCTGACAGGGCCATGCAGGGAGCCAGCCACATGCCATCTGCTGTTGTCTGTTACACACAACACTGGACAGGCATGGGGCAATACACCCATGATTACCTCTACATAAACTGGCTTTCAACTTAAATTTGTGTTGTCACTTTTTTGCAAAGCTTTTCAATGTCCATAATATATGCATATTCTGTAACAATCACAAGTATACACTTTGGGGAATTGCAGCAGTTCTTTAAAAATCCCCTTACCTAAACATGCTTTATCTAATGACCTTGTGATAGTTAATACGATTCAGAATCTCCTATCTTTCTTTTTTCACACCAACAGTGTACACTACCATTTTCCTGTTTAGTCCCACAGTAGAGTACCATCTACTGGCTGTCTATGGTACTACATACACAAACAACAGCCTCATCTCAGCTACTTGTGTACAATCAGATCTCATCTGCTCCTCAAGGTCTTCAGATCGTAGCCTCTTCAGGCAAACATAAGGAGACAAACCACAGCATCTGTACACTTTTCATATCATCTTCGGTAGAAATGCTTTTTAAAATAGACACTTATATAGACTTAAATACAGCACAAATTATGTGTATCTTGATAAATCAAAAGTAGTTGAGCTTAAAATAAGACAATTTGTGACAAAGCACAATTTTTGCTTTTGTTTGCTAAGTATCACACAAGAGTATTTAGGAATCACAGTTTAATCATATACATGTCCTTCATTGAAGTTACAATGCAAAGCACAAAATGTGTGCTCTTAAGTAAGATACGAATACTGCTGTATTGTAAGTTAGAGTTATTTAAAACCGTGCTATTGTTGTGTAAACAAAGAAACTCACTATGATGATTATTTTGTAGTAGAGGGTTTTAAGGGCCTAAAAATGATGAAAATCATGAAAATACATAATAAAGTTTCACAAAACTGAAATTTATACTAATGTTAGTAAAGTAAAAAGAAAAAAAAACATCAACTTTGCCAGCAGCCAGAGATAATACAGATAATACAGGACGAAAAACATAATTACCATAAGTATTATATTGTTAAATGCCAATTCGTGAAACTCATGTTACTTACATGTTAACTCACTTAAATTGGAACATTATTTCTATGCAATCTTATATAACTAATTTAAATGTTATCCCTGAAATACCATTAAAATGTTGATCATCAACAAGATTGTCCTTACCTTAATTATTACCAGCAAGAGGTGACTTTGCCATGTAAAGCAGTAAAGCCTGTTTTCACTTTCACCTATTTTGCTGAATATGGAACACATACTAATAACACTTGTGTTGTCTGTCTGTTGGATTGAGGAGGTGACAACCTGTTTCCAAAGCCGGGAGGGGGATGTCATCGGCACTAAAAGATGAATAGATCAGTAGAAGTGTCACTATCCTTCCTGGCTTATGACACACAGACCAATGATAATTACTCACTAGATGACAGCCAGTGTGGGGAAAAAAAGGAAAGCTAAAACCTTGTCTGGTGATTTCCACAACTAAATGGATTGCAAATAAGATGAGAAATGAAGCATTACTACCACTAATCAATTATATTATCACTCATATTTCACTTTATTTCACCCCCTTGCCTTTAAAAAAAAAACATGCCACACAAATTTGCTAATTTCTAAAAAAAATTATGAAGCAAACGAAAAACAAAATCTGCACTTAAAAACTTGTAGAAATGTCCCTAATTTCCACATCTCACACTCTGAAACTGATATGACACAGCCTTCACAACATGTAAGATTTTAGTGAATCCTGTAAAAGAGATTGGCTTGATGAGTGAGTTGGCAATGCATGGAGAGACAGAGGGAGAGAGAGGGGGGGAATATTTTATAAAGACAAAAGGACAAAACAAATTAAACAATGCTGTTCACAAAATAAAATGATGTACAAAAATCAATAACCTCTCTAAAATATGAATATGCTAGAATTCAGAATCTTTACTCCTTGCAGTTATTAATTTCCACCACAGACCAGCAAACGTCAACCAATTATGCCTTTAAAGGAATAAAATCTCACTCGGGACCATGATCACAAAAATGTCTCTCTTTTTGTGCACTATTTATCCATTCTGTTCAGATTAGTTGATTTGTCAAAAAAGGGCCATGAAAAACACTGCCATTGTGCCGCTGTACTGTTGTTGGGATCCACTGAGCCTCGGTGTGGGCTGCTCTGCATCGCCACTGCCCGAAGGCTGTTTTCTTAATCATATTAATGAGGGAGCGATGCTCCAACCTGTGTTGCAGAGCTGCCGCCTATGCTCAAGGAGCAGTCCTATTTGCACTGTACCTATACTAATCTGACAGCCTTGATCAAGGAACAGAAAATAAAACCCCTAAGGCCTCTATTGATCTGGCTGGTTAGCTACTGTATTACAAATGTTAGTGTGTTCAATGAATTATTTCATCAGAAAAAGCACGCTGCATTAAGTATTTATTTTGAAGTAAACTATTTCAAAGGGGTGTCCATACTATATCGTACCTGTTGAGATCAAGGTCCAACAGTGCAGCCTATTCTTTGTGTATATCTGCAGTTTGGGGCTGAGAGAGTGGAATCAGTTAAGGAGGACGTCAATAGCAGGCTCTGAGGTGGGCTCCTCAATAGAGCAGTCTCAGTCCACTGACTGCATGATCATATAATTGCAATCTCTGGAAAATCAACAGACGTTCATTATTTATGTCATTCAAAAAATCTGAGGCGAGAATCCTGTGTTTCAGTTAAAATTGCATAGGCTCAGGAGTTTATACACCATCAGTCTTGATCTAAGAGCCAGCAAACTTTTATGTATGACCTCCTGGTTCATTAATGTGAACCTGCAAATGGTAGAAGAACAAAGTAGAAAACAACACCATGAAAAAGATAAAGGAGCAAAATACAATAAAGTGCAGAGTGTATTTGTTGTAAATAATCAGTAATATAATTACCCGTGGAGACCTGCCTTCTCACTGATTTCCTAAATGTTTACTAATGGACTCTCTCTCATAGCCATTCTATTACAGAGAATTGTTGAGTGTTGCCCTGGAGGCTTATATCTCTCCCAGGGCCATGGGCCTGGTTAATGGATGACCCACTTGTTAGCTAATTGCCGTGGTGTCCCTGAACACAAAGGAAACGTTAAATTATGTTATGTGGCTGTTAGATAATGAGCTGGAGCAGGCATAGCACTTTCCTCCATGCTCTAAGTTCAATCCACACATACAGTATTACTGTTGTTAACACCTTAGGAAGGGAGGAGGCTTGTTTTCCTATGATTTTTACACCCAGGAGTGTGTTTAAAAATATTGCTGTTCTATGTCTAATATCTTTTTTGTTTGTGTACCTATTTCTTACTTAATTGTGGATTTTTTCCCCCCATTTATTACAAGTTTGTATTTGGAACCATGGCAGCATTTTAAACAGAAAATAAGTCTAAACTATCACAGTCATCTTAGAAATACACAAATAAACTGAAAAGATGACTGTACTCCACATTTTCTCTTACACACAGAATGCAGGCTACATGTCATGCTGTGAGTCATCAAAACATGGAAGCTGACTTGACATGAACGGCCAATTATTAGACCCACACTCCGACAGCACACACATGTAAATAGTGACCTCAGGAAGAAGCAGGGGGCACACAAATCTTAAACAAGGACAATCACCCTGTTTCTAATGTCTCTACTCTCTAGTAAAAGCCCAGCAGACGAGCACCTCACAAAGCCAGACAGCAGAGGAAGAGGAGCTCATGAGTTTTAGACTTACAGTCAGCTAACCTCAACAAAAGCAGACTGATTCAAACCAAATGGACAGCCTACTTGTTAAAAGCCCTCCTGCAAGAAAAACAGTTTGCAAAGAATCCTAAAAATGTCTTGTAAAGGATTAAAGCATAAAGGATTTTTAATGAGTTGCAGGGATTCTCTAACTTGTTCTTGGTTGATATTTCTGTTCTATACCAAAATATTTCTTTATCTTGATGTGCCAAGTTTGCGAATCAAATTTTTATTTAAATTTTCAAACACTAGACAGACGAAAATGCATATTTAACTGAATGTGACTCAGTCAGGGAGCCCTGTGTGGCTATATTTTAGGATCCCTGAAGTACAGACAGCCTCCTCACCTCTTGGACCTGAAGCCAGCAATGGAGAGGCCAAGCCTGCCCAAAGAGTCTCTTTCACCCTCCTCTGAGGATTTGTTTTCACTGGAGGACATGCTGGAACACAGTGCCATGTTTGAATTCTACTGGCACTTTTTTCAAATAGTAGCCACAGCCAATTGGAAAGGCCTGGCTGATGATTTTATTCAATATTTAACGTCCTAGGGCAGAATCTCTGGCAGCGGGGGGTAAACAGCCAGGACTGCACTGGGTATGAAATGAAATAAATAACTAAACCTAGCTTTCCTTAGATATCTTACAATTGAGACTAAAATCCCAGAAATTACATTTTTCAAGCCCTTTTCATGCCCATAGTTTTGTTACGGCTTTATCATCAGTATTAGCAGCCTGTGTTTATTCAACCCTCAATTACCAAAGGCTCAGCCGGCAGGCCTTTAATTGATTACTTTAATTGATTGGTTGGGGGGGTAACCATGGCTGAAAAGCAGTTTATCTTAATCAGTTGAGAGGAAATTTAGAGAGGGGCTTGATTTCCTCCAGCTGATCACCCCTGTGTGGCATCAAAGTGCAGAGTAGGAGGAGGTGTGTGAAAATTTCTAGTTACACATCTAATACTAAGGAGGGAATAAAACGTACCAAATGCATAAAGATGATAGATTCATGGAATTTGGTCCCTCTTTCTAGTAGATAATCTCCTGCATTTTCTTCACTTTCTTCCTTCTGTCCAAAGAGACAGGGGCTGACGTTCGTACTTGGATGAGTAATCCTTTGACATCAAACCAGATAGGCCACATGTATAAATGATATGTATGCACAGAAACCATGTATATGCCATTTTAGAAAAATAACCATCGCCATCTGTAATGGTCATGCGTAAGGACGGTTACTCTGGTGCTGTTGGAGGATCTTGCCACTGCAAAACTAATTGTGCTTCTTCCTTACCATTCTTTCTACTGACAGGTCTACACAGATGTATGTACTGTATATGCAAACAGTTGATTAAGAGCGTGCCTACGTCCATTTATGGATAACTGTGGAAGTGGAAATAAAACTTGTGCGTATGTGCAATTTCACAATGATTGAGATTTATTAAACAACCTTGCACAGCTTTATAAATTTTGAGGTGAAGAGCGCATGCTGCTTTTATGCATACACTGAGTTTTAGTCTTGCACCTACACAGAGTTTCATGTATCTGGCCCCTGAACTTTTTTCTTGGGCATAGGCATAGCAACATGGGTATAGAGTAGGCAGAAAATGTACATTGAAGCTGGTGGACAAGATGTCTACATATCATGAACAGATCATAATTTGATCTGATCATAATTACACCTCTTTTGTCCCCCACTGTGACTGAACAGTAACAAAGACCTGGGGAATATCCTGCAAAACCGCCAACCTGTCAGTGACAACATGTCGCTGTTGACAGGATTAGAGTTGTGAAACAGCAGGAGGTTAACTGGAATCTTTCCTGTGGATGTGAATGGGTTAGAGATTTTTTCCACTTCAGGATAGGGTTAAGAAAAGGAGTAGGTAGTGTATTTAAAAAAAAAAGAAAACAACTTCTATTTTCTGCCTCAGTGACCCTAAGTGCTGCATGTCAAACAGTACATGTTTTTATTTTATTTTTCTAAGTTGTAAGAAAACTAGTACTTGTACATGACATAGGAAACCTATTTGAGAGCTGTGACTGCTACATACAGAAAGTACATACTGTACAGAGGCTCTGCAGAACTTCCTGTATCTCAATATGCTCTGGGGAAGGCCTGATATAAATACGTTGGCAATGGTGGCTGGTGGTATCACTTATGATAAAGGATATTTTTGCGTAATTCAGAATGTTTACTTGAGATAACCTATAAGTCTGTTGTGAATTCAAGGAGAATATCAACCTTATCTTAATATTAAAGGCCCTTATTGATCTACAACTCATTAGTGTTTGATAAATTGCTAATGCAAATGATTTTGGTAAAGAGATTAGAGAAAGACAATTCAGATAATGACAATAATGCTCTTCTACAGCAGTAAAGATCCCTAATGGACAGCATTTATTGCACTCAGGACATGTGTACTTAATTTAACCCTTCTTGCTCATGTATTTATCTGGGGATCTATTTACAACTTTAACTTGTCTGAAATTATGACAACACCGACCTTTGCTATGTATGACCACTTTGACCTGTCTGGCTTCATTCATGTCCGCTTACTGTTTGCCCTTTGCCTGGTGGTAATTGGTCTCTGCCTGGCACTAATGGCCGCTGGTTAGGAATGCTTTTCCCCTGTCTGTTCAGAGGATAATGACAAGAGGCCAGCATGACCTTGTCTGGTTGGGAGCAGCTTTCCTCCTTCTGAGAGAGGCCACTCCACCAGGCTCCCACTAGGCTCTGGTGTCTGTCAGCATCTGAAGATCCAGTGCTGAAGCACCACAGCAGGCCAGCCAAGCACAACCAAGAGTTGCTGGGAGCATAGAGTATGATAAGAGAATCTTTCCCATGGTCCTTTGCCCACAGTCGTTTATTTCAAGGTCCTGGTCTACACTGGACAAGTACAAACAATAGTCAAGTTAAAATGAAGACTTATAATAAATAATTTAGAAAGAGATGAAGATGTTTTTGTTGTTTTTTTACCTTTATTAGGTCAAATAAGTAGAGATGCAACTAACAGTTATTATTATTATTATTATCATCATCATCAAATAATTGGTTGATTTTTTTTATTATCTATCATTTAAAAGAAAAATAGTGAGAAATGTCCATCACAAGTTTTAAGAGCCCAAGGTCACATCTTATAATTGCCTATTTTGTCTGATCAACAGTCTAAAACCCAAAGATATTCAATTTACAATGATACAAACAGAGAAAAGCAGCAAATTCTCACTATTGAGAATTTATAACCAGCAAATATTAGGTATTTTTGCCTGATTAAATGACTTAAGCAATAAATTAATCATCAAAATTGTTGCCAAGGGGGATTAATATTGTTGTTCATCACTGTAAATGACTCTGTAGCTGAAATTTCTTTCACTGTAAGATGTAGCAGTCATTTGTTAAGACTGCAATTTCTTTGTTAACAGCAGGAGTCATAAATGTCTATTTAACATCTAGTAACATGTCGGACAATAAAGTATAGAGCGTAAATTAAAAGGATTTTAGTTTTTATGTGTTAATAGGCCTACAGTCAACAGCAGCATTTGAGGAGATTCTTAATATATTGTATTATTACACATGTAAGGATGTCCTATTGCAGACTAATAATTAAATAAGGGACCATAGAACAAAATATATCCAGAGCTTTGCTGCTCAGTGATGTAGCTAAGTTGGAACACTTGGCCAGATTATAAGCTTTGTGTCAGAGCTCAGCCTCAGGGTTTATGTTAGGAGTTAACACGCTCAAAGCCCCTCTAAGCTCTCAGTGCATGCTTAAAACTGTGTGTGTGTGTGATGTGTATATATTGGTGCCATTTGTTGATGTATATACTAGTCCACTGGTTATAGGATTGTTCATTTTCAATGTAAATTAGGTTTGCGGTGGCAAACATATGCATGTTTTCGATAGTACCTTTACCAAGCAAACGGGATGACTGAGAGACAGAAAGATGGGCAGATGCACATACAAACACTTTCCTTGTTATTTTCTCCTCTCTACCTCATTCCATTCTGTCACTCCATCTCTCTGCCATCGCTGTGCTACTCTTCCTAGATAAATGTTTCATGAGGCAGCCCCCATATCGTCTCCTGGAATAACGTCCTCTAGATATGTCCAAGAGATTATATGACACATCACTCAGTCACATTTACCTCAGACTGCACATCTCATGGCCTAACACAAGCGCATCTTCAACAGAACTACGAAAGGAGGGGGGAAAACAGGGGAGAAGCATATTTTATTACCCAAAACTGACTGTCAAATAGTGTCTGCAGTCAAAGAATTATCAAAGGGTTTATCCTTTTCAGATGTGAAAGTCTAAAGTGGGTCACACGCTACATTCACTGTAATATCACAGTAAATATTCACAAGCTTATCATTATTTAATCATCCCCTAATGGAAAAGATCCCCACCCCAAATATAGACCCACCTCCAACCTTAATAATTTTCAAATATGTTAACTGCTGTAACTGTAAACTTCATACAGTTAGTCTGCCTGTCCTACCTTTCACCTTAGCAGTTGTACGTAGGGCAGTGAAAGACTAGCTTTAAATTTATCTAATGCTGTACCTCCTCAAGAGCAATGATGATTTACATATCACAAATATCTTTTGTAAAAGAAAAATGTTAGCAAAGGCACTTAGGTACAAATTAGAATTACAGAGGAATAAAATATCACAAACTGTTTTAAATCAGTAAACTGGTACTTTCAAAATGCAGTTAAAGGTGGGGTATGCTATTCTGATCCAATACATGTCTTTTTGTCAAATTAAGCAAATAACTCCTCACGGTCCACTAGCTGTCCGTTCAGTGTTCACCCTGAAAAGAAATCCTGTGTTTGTACAGAGCCCTGGCTCTGTAAATGGGAAATAAACAAAGTAGCTCGGACCGAGCCACACAACACTATTCCAGCCATGATTTGTGTGTCAGGTAAAGATAAATTAAACAATGAGTTTGAATCCAACCGTGACCCAAAAAAAATAATCTTTAAAAAAAAAATAAATAAAGATAAATTACTTGCCTATGGACATTCAGCTTACTTTCTAGTTTGCCAAGATATTGTGATGTTTGTTAGGTGTGAGTATTGCTGGTTTGCTGGCTATGGGAAACCGTCGTCCTCTCTGGCTGTTAGCTTCGCAGCAGCAACTATAGCGGCAATTTGCTAACCAACAACCTAGCTAATGTTAGTTACATTACTTGCTGTGCTGTTGTTCGCTCTATATCATGTATTTGTCATGGTATTGGATTTCTCCAGGATCGCAAACCCCACCTTGAAATACTGATCCAAATTAAGTTGACACTGAAGAAAAGCGGATAAATTAGATATTTCTATTCTACATTATCACCTTTACCATCATCCCGATTACTCTGCTCATTGGTCATCGCTGTGAAATATGTTAAGTGTAAAATGTATATGTTATGAAATTAGGTTAGGTGATTGTGTTATTATTAAAGAGGTATGTTGTTTACTGTGTCTCACCTGTTTGATGCGTGTTGATTGATTTGCACTCCAGGATAAATAAAGCCACTATCTTGTCTTATATTATCTATAGCATCTTCACTTCCCTGACGATTTCCTTATTGTGTTTTGTTATGATCATTGCAATATATGCTATATCAGTTTGACAGAACAAGAAGCTGTATTTACTTGTGTTTGCAGCTGGGGCATGCCACCCGTGTAAGGTAATAAAATATGCTTGCATAAAGATGAGTTGTGTTAACTGTATGAACCTTGGCTCTCTCTTAAGAGCCCTGCTGTTTAATCAGTGGTAAATTATACTGTCATGCCTGCCATGGTCATTTGTCAGCACATATTGATGCCTGCTGCAAACAGCAGAGATAAGAACATTATTGCTTCTATAGTTTGTGTGGATGTTTTCGTAAGAAGGCCCAACCACTGTTCTTTTTGTTGTCCTCTACAAGCGCATGCAGGCTTTTTAAAAACACTGTTAGTTAGCCCCCCAGACCAATTAAACCCATTGCCATACTACAATACACAGTTCTCCAGGTTTGTCTGTCAGTCAAATGACATGCATTTTATCAACATTGGGACTCTCACCTCACCTCTATGGACCTTGGGGCCAATCTGTCTTCAGTTTATCATCTAAAGATACATGGGTTTTATTGAAGCTTGCCTTCTCCAAAAGTACTGTACAATATTCTTTTCAATCTTTACTATACAGGTTTCTCTACAGTATTCTATTTTTCAAGTCCAGTTGTTAAATTTTAATGCATCGTAACTTCATTGCATTCAAAGTGACATCAAAGTGTTCTGGTTCTCTGTTTGGAAAAAAAAACTTCAAATAGAGGATACATCAAAGACAGAGAGTGTAAAACAAAAGTTTACATATTCTTGCCTTTGTGGGAGCAACTTCTGCTGCACAATATATTGATTCCCCTTTCTGGAAAAAGAGAAAGTAGAAAGACTTGGGGTTTTTGTTTGAATCATGTTGTTGCATTGTCAATGCAAGGCCAGCAGCCTATTCCTGGCTCGTCTGACAGAGCTGAACTGAAGTGAGGAAAAAAAAGAGAGACTGAAGGGCCAGTCAGGTTTGTATGGTATCAATCTAAAAGAGGTTGATGGGACACATGTGAGCACGGTGACCAGCCCTGTCCTGATGGACAACCACACCCCAGGCAAAGTAGCACCCCCTGACAGTGATTGACAGATGGAAGAAGCAGTGTTGTTGCAATGTTGAATGGCTAGTACCCACAACACAAGAGCTGTGATTAGGAGCTGTCAAAGCAACATGAGGTGGTTGACAATGACATCAGTCACAGCCAGAGAGCAGGCAAGACTGCTGATGTGTATTCATTGAGAAACTGGAACCACTGAGAGGCAGCCTTTAGAAAGCACTGTAGGTTTCTATGCAGGTATGTGTGTATGGTGTTCTGTGTAAAGAGGTTGAGAGCTTACTGTGATTTCTCTGAGTGGTTGTAAGTTTCTCAGTCTGTGCCATTTCAGTACTGACTGTTTCTACTTCCACAAAAGTTAAACTGCACCTTTGTTTTCTCTCTCAGTGCTACAGGAAATGTCTGCTCTATTGTCAGAACATAGTATGTGGAGATGTCTTTGGTTAATCCAAATTCAGACAAGCACAATGTGTTTAAGTGTAACACTGTGGCTGAATTACTGCTGTGTCACAATGTCACATTTGGTTGATCTCACTCAAACGTTCCTATGTGGCACTTTACAGCCATGTAAATAACTTTGCAGTAATTTGTAGTAATATGTCATATAGTCATTCATCTTAAAATATATTTATAGCTATGTGTAGACAATACCATAATTCAACCATGTTGCAGCAATGAACCACAAGTGTAAGACATATAGAGGGTGAATAAATCAGTATATCAGAGTAGGTAGTGTAACGTCAAAATTACAATGTATTACAAAGGACAAACAAAGATTTGACGTTGTGATAATTTCCCATATCTACTTTGACAACATCTTTTTTCTAGAGGTATGCTACAGAAACAACTGATTCTGGGTATCACTGGTCAGCAATCATAACCAACTTCAGTGTGTGTGAAGTAAACACCACAAAAAGTGTTGTTTGTGTGTGTGTGTGTGTGTGTGTGTGTGTTCAATAAAAGCAAAAAATTACTTAATGCTCTTTAAAATGTGAGATACTGTAAAAATCAACTTGCCACTATTACACCTAGAAATCCGGAAACTGAAAGGATAATATGTAAATTATAACTCAACTAGACTTTGTTGAATTAACCATCCATCAGATTAAATCTTCCCTTTTGCTTTAGACTTTATTTTGACTAGTGTCCCTCTACCTAACTACAGTCAGAGAGCTGCATAACTATGATGAATATACTGTATGAGCTGTGCCAACTAAAACATGTGAGAGGGCCAGGCATGGGCAGGTACAGTGGGAAGGGGCTGACCTGTTCTCTGTGCTTGGATCTCACAAGGCAGACGCAGATGGAAAGATCTCTGGGCTCTGAAACGCTCAGCTGCAGAGGAACATGCACAAATACAAAGCCCATTTCTCTGGGTGATTAGTGTTCGCTGACATGACCACCTATTCAAAGCTGCAAATTCACAAACTGATAGATTTTAGCCTTTCTATGACCAATGGTTCCAGAAATATCAGTAATTGACAGCAGTAAAGATGGGGGTTAGAGATGTTTTTAATGTCAGGAAAAAAAGGGAGAAAAAGAGATCACATGATCAGTGATCAGTGATAGTTTTGTTTTAGATTTATGAACCTTGCATATTGTGTCACAAGAAGGCTATTCAGATTATTCGCAACAACAAAAATACTTCTGAAAATGCAGCCTGAAGATGTTCTGGTGAAAACATGCTGCAGAATGGGTAAACCTTTTTATTTATTTATTTAAATTATTTACGTTTATCTGACAGGGACCATGTATAATAAACATACATTTCAATACTTGAAATCTAGTGCATTATACAGAGATATAGCTAAAAGTACACTTCCAACCCCAGTCCCCGGACAGGTGAACACAAGTACAGACAGCGTGCACATTACATACAACAAGCATTATAAAATACCGTTTATTATCTACAGGACACAGGATGAATATGGTATACAGAACAGTTATCGTTGATTGATTCATGAGATTAAAATTGATGATTGCATTCTTGATTCTCCTTTATCCCCCTTTTTTAGCATCATAGAAAAAGTATAAAAATCTGTGGAAGTGTTGATATGGGATAAGGAGGGAGTTCCATTTTTTTGTGTGGCTTTAATGGAAAAAGCCAACTGTGCAGATTTTGTAAATCTTGAGGGGATGACACAGTCGCCTCTAGTTGAGGTCCTTGTAATTCTGCTATTGTTCTCAGAGCAGAGCTTAATATTGTAGTTAAACTGAGCATGATGCTCACATTTAGCAGAAGAAACAGTGCACTGTGCGGTGCACAGACTGTGTGTTGTTATGAAATCAGTGCCATGACCTGCATCCAATACAAACAGTCCCATACATGCATGGAAGACTTCAGTCTAAGGACGTTATTCACTGTTTCAGTTTGGTCAGGGTGTGTCAACTCCTGACTCACACCATACAATAACATTCGATCTGACTGGTAAACTGTCTGAAAAGTAGGTTACTATACCATACACATTTTTGAGTTTCATTTCTTGCAAAGGTGTGTTAAAAAAGCAACATGGATATACAATAGTTAATGGATAACCTACTATGTCAATTAATATAACAAATCAATAACTAGCAGAAAATGTTATTAACGATGACAACTTTTTTCATAATGATTTCACATCTGAATTTGGTTTATTTCTAGGCTAAATTATGTTCTTTCTGTACTTTTTCCCAACATGTATTGCATGATTATCATATTATTAGAAATATTTTCCTGACATTGCTACATGCCATGATATGGAAAATATATGCAAAATTACATAAAATTGACAACTGACAAATGTTGCATTACATCAAACTTGACTCTTCACATGCATAAAACAACTTAATTACTTAATTATTACAATTACTTAATTACTACTTTTTTGTTTTGTCATTGTTTATAATTTGTATACAGTTTGCTTATAATCATTAATTTGGACAAATTCATTTTGTAAAATAGTAACTGCACTGAATCCACTGAGTGATTAAACGATAGTAATGAATTATCGTCCAGCCATATGTCTACTGTGTCACATTTTCTGATCAACAGAAGCTGAGCCGATCAGGCACACCAAACACACAATAACATTTTGACTATATTTAATGAGGTATCATGTAAATGCTGGTTCAGTGTCTTTTTCCATCCAGTTAAGAGCTTTTGGTTTAAAATCGCTCTCACTTTGTTGTTTCCATGATCATTCAGCATCTCAGAAGTTGTGTGTGAAACTTTATGGAGATTAAGGGTTATTTGTTTGATTTAAGGGTAACTTGGTACTGTATCACAGTTTTGAGTATATAGATTTCTAGTCTAAATAATAATAGTAATTATTCTCATAGTAGCAATAATCAGTGCAGTATATTGAAATGTATGCCTGGTGAGGAACATTGATGTAGAGTATCACAAGTCCTAGTGGGGTCGTTCCCAGATATCATAATGTGTAAATGTATGTGAAGCTGTAAACTGTTGTGCTCCTTCCAGTCTCTTTCCTCGTTTGCATTCACAAATGGGTCTAAAAAATAAAAAACAAGAAACTACATTGTTGTTGAGCGACATGCAAATGTCGGTATTACGTGCCATTCTTTCACATTCCAGCAATTCTGTACAGAAAGGTTCAGGATGATAACTCCTCAGTAATAATTAAGCTGATGGCCTATTATGCTGTATTGCAAATCAAGTATGTGTAGTATTTGGCGGTAGCTGAAGTGGGGAGTGTTGGCATGAGGCCAGCCTGTATTGCTGTACAGATGAACAGATGCAGGTGCATCACAACTTCCCTGTGCCTGTCAGGGTAACAAAATGGATCAGTTACAATGGCAGGCATCTACTTCAGAGTAATTTTAAGATGGCTCGCTCTAAACCTCTTTGTGAAGCAGGTGTTTAGAACTTGTAGTGTATGTGTTCAACTTTATGTACATTACGTTTTTAGTCTTTTCTGATTGAATTCTGATTGGAGCATTCATGACCTTTCCTTTTTAGTAATTTCTGTAAAACTAAAGACATTTTTCATCTCTTATGAAGTTATTTGTCATGAATCTCTCTTACATATCACCTCACCTCATTTGATAAGTTGCATTCAGACTTGTTTATAACTAAGATAAAATAGTGCTGCTACTTTTTTGTTGCCGTGATATTGTCAACTTTTGCAGTGTTTACCATTACTGTAGTTGTTTGTTTGCCACAGTTTTGTTTATCCCTTGAATTCCAGTATATTTCCAGGCTATTGGGTGTTGTTTAGTTGTCATCAAAAGAAGCTTATCTATGAAAGTTCTTCTGTTTTGAAGGAGAACTGAATTTCGGCATTAAAAATTAAATGGTATATTGCAAAACATCACTTCTTAGATTTGGGGCAAGTGTTGGAGCAGATGTTCCTCCAGTGATCTGTAAATAAGTGGAATTGTAGATAAAGACACTGAGGAGGCTGTAAGATATTCAGGAAGCAGCCCAGCCCTGCTTCAAATCCACTCTAAGAAAATAGTGCAAAAGCAGTCAAAAACTGTTAAAGCGTATTTGATTCTAGCATCTTGTTTTAGTTCTTCTTCCTCTCCCTTTCTCCTCAGACCCTCTCTCATTTCTGCTTGAACTGGGAGTGGGGGGGATAGAAAAAAGACCTTGAAGAAGGCTGCAAGATTAAATTAATCGTTGGTGGGAGGAAAAATATCACTAAAGTATGCATAAGTGTAAAAGAAATGAAAACAAACAAACATATATTAAAGAATATCTTGAACTGCCGATAAAACATGTTTGAATAAAACTGGATGGTTTGTGGGTTATATCTCCTCTAGCTGTAATACATGTTTGAAGGGAGTGTGCTGCCCTCTGCATGGCTCACATTTAATGAAATATATAACAATTGTTCCTCAATCAGAACAAGTGCTTGTTTAAAATGCAAATCCGCTCTTGTCTGTGACATGCTGTAATTAGACAGAACAATGATGTATTATTTCTGCGATCTTTCTCAGTGCTCATCAAGGGCTTTGAGAATGGGACAATGATTGACCACCTGGTCCTGCTACTGTAGCTAAATTTATTAAACACGCTCTCTTTAGAAAATCAATGCATGATTGTATGAGTTATGCAGGGTCAGGCTTATTTTTCATGAGAAGACATAATTAGCCTGACCTGTGACTTGCAAATGCTTAGGATTGTTCTGCACTGTTACTTTAACCATTTTCTTAAACTGTATGAAATGTTTTATAGGAACTCAAGACATCCTATAGTTTCTTAGTGTGATTACATAACTGTAAATTAAAATTAAAATGAAAAACTTTATTAGCATCATTCTTTGTTTATAGGTAGTAATACACTATTAGTACTTTGGTCTCACTGTTGCAATATCTGAATCCTTTAGGTTGGTAGTAGCTCTTTATACATTTCTTACCAAAATTCAATTACTACCCCCCCACCCCCACACCCCCCACTATTGTCTTGATGGAATGTGTGTGTCTACAAGGCTTTTGAGGATTACAGTTGCACATGAGAAACAGAGAGCATGCTTTATAATATATTAAACTCTTAATTTGATACTCGTTTACCTCTGTCTTAGCTCAGGTTACTATGCAGAAGTGAATGTTTTGTGCCATCGAAAAACATTTTAAATAGGAACTGGTGCATTTACTTGGCTACTAAGCTGGAGGCAAATCTCTGTGCCCACTCATCCAAAAAGTTGTAATTAACAAAACAGGTTGTTTCTCAGAAGAATGGTGCTTGGAGAAATGAACCCTGCCTTGTCTCTTGAGTCAGTTTATAATTATTATATTGTGTCTTAATTGAACTTCATTGCAGAGTTCTCAACAGCACAGCTCCATGACCAGAGCCGCCTGATATATTCAGCTCATTCTGCTGCTTGGATAAATTAATTGGATTAAAGATTTGATTATCAGTTCCTTTGTGCATCCATGCTTGAATCTTTGCCATAAACACATTGGTATAAATACAAACATATGTTTCCGACCCCCAACAAACACACACATCACACAGCAGACTAAATAAAAGACAAACAAAGCTCACAAGCTGTTATACGTGCTTATGATATTTACACCACAAACCACAGAGTCTATTCACAGAAACTTTTTTACATGTAGCTGGTAATTTTATTATAAATATTCACATAGGTTACGTACACTGTATATCTGAGTTCCGACAGAAACCTTTCTGCCACCAGAAAGTGCACCAGTTTATACATGTTGTACCATGAGTTTCTTCCTCATCACACTCCAAAGACGGTACAAGTTGTGAATGATGGTAGTAGTTTTAATGTTGGTGTGAAGGAGAGAAAGAGAGTATGTGTGTTGGAGGGGCTGCTTGTGACTGGTACAAGGGTGTCAGGAGCAGATGCAAATGAGTAGAGTGCTGCAGTGTAAAACCAAAATCAGAGAAAAAGAAAAAGAAATGAGAGGGAGAGGAAGTGAGAGAGGATGAGGGAGTGTGTGGAGTTCACAGCCTGGGCTACTTTCACACCTGCAGCCACTGAGCCTGTTTTACACTCAAATATACACACACACACACACACACACGCACCGGATGACAACCTCATGACACTGCAACAACACACCACAGCATGCCACTTCTGTATCCACTCAATCACAGTCTTGCTAATCACATGCAAATTAATATCCCGTTGTCCTCAGGTCACATCCATCACGTTAATAACAAAATCCACCGCTTGACTTCCTCACCATTCCTGTGACACTTTTTTATGCTGTATACATGGAATGCAGTGCCTACTTCTGTCCAACCTTGAAAGGCATCATACCACTTTCAATCAATTGCTTAGCAAATGACCAAAATTGGTGTATGTTTTTAATTTGAAATTATTAATCAGAGCCTATATTTCCTACCTCTCATATAACATACTTGTTTTTAATCATGATGTTTTGGTTTTATGTCATGTGGGGTGGAAACTTTGCGCATCTTTTTAATGTAATGAGTGCAGAAAAATGAACTGCCATCTGTTTTTCTATTTACTAAACATTCTGGGAAAATATGTCCTCAAACTCTGGGATTGGATTGCTCCAGAGCATAATGCAAACATATCCTTTTGATCCTAGATTGAAATTTGATTAAAATTGTAAGTTTAAAGTGTACCTTTGAATTAAAGCAATTATTATTCCTTTGTGTCTGACATCAAAAGTACCTCCGAGTGAACTGACAGTGTTCCTGTAAGCTTCAGGAAAATGATTGATGCGCTTGAGTTAGTCACAGTGACTTGCATCACAGTCTTTGAGATTTAATTCAATTTGAATACATCCATAATCATTATCACCATTTTGAAAGGAAGCTATTACAACCATTTGCTGAGACTTCAAAATGTTTTACAACAGGCCCGAAACATCAAATACGAGCATAGCTGAAAAGTCTTTAAATGCACTCATTAAGGCAATTGAATAATGTTGTGGTGTAGTGATCAGAAAGCAGCTTGTGTTCAACGACGGGTTAAATTATGAGGTGTGCTACCTTGAATACAGATTCCTTTTTAGTTTCTTGGATGTTTTGTCAGTAGTTTTGCCACATGTGACACATATTACTTTAAACAAAACACTCGAAAAAGGTTTCTCCAGGAATTTTATCAAAGAAGATTGTTTGAGGGTTATTGACAGTAAAAAGAGTCAAATTAATAGCATTTTGTTCTTTATCAGACCCCAAATTACATTTGAGCAAATCAATAGCCTCATCAATTTGCAAGATCTTAAAATGGTAGATTAATGTCTGATTTATTTGAAATTAAATACACATTCAGTTAGGAATTAAATATTTCCCTCACCTCTAGCTGCTCTCAGTAGGATTTAAAAGCTAAAAACTTTGGTGAGCCCCTTGACTGTGTTGAGGGCTAATTTATGCCAGTGCATCACCACCCTGTATGAGGGGTCCTATAATGTACATTATTCAGTTTGTCATAATGCAAACCTGGACTTTGAAATATACCTTGACATGCTGTATGCTACAGTAAGAAATTAGCATTCCCTCATTGTATTAAGTGATGCTCACTCACCACAAACCTTAATATTTTTTCCCTTTTGTAAATAATTTATTCTTTTAGCAATTTTTGAAATGCTGTGCTAATTACAGATTTTTGTACATACAGTCCAAGTTGAAGCAATAGTTTATTTTTATTTATTTTTATTTTATAGCTTAATTTTTCAAGCAAAAATGCCAAACATCCATCGTCCCATCTTCTTAAATGTGAGTATGTATGCTCTACTTTGTCATATATAAATTTAAAGCCTGAGTTTTGGACTGTTGGTCTGATAAAACAAGCAATTTGAACAAGTCAGCTAGGGCTCTGGGAAATTATCCATAGCATCAATCGCATTTTTGTCTACTTTCTGACATGATATAGAATTAATGATTAATCAATTAATCAGGAAAACAATCAACAGATTAATCAATACTGAAGCCCTAGACTATTTTTTGACATAATACATGTAAGGCCTGTAACCTGATATTGGAAGCTAATCTGTCCAATCTCTCAACCCAGACAGAAATATCAGTGTGGGGAAATTATTATTTACACTCACTGCTCACCTCAGTCCCCACCATAGGGAGGTTCTTGAGCAAGGCAGTTAACCCCCAACTGCTAGAGCTGGTCAGTGATCAGCAGTTTAAGTCTGCGGTGTACAGGGCACCTCCCTATGTGCGATACAGTATTACCAAAAAGGGCATACTCAGTGAACCTACCCTTGGTAAATAAATTGATCTGTAACCTAATAAAAAAAAAAACCTGTTCACGTTTTAATACCTAATGCATCTATAAAAGGCTCCAGCACAAGGCCTTGTGTAACTGCCATAATATTAAGGAAAATGATTCCCTTATATCCTCACAGACCTTCTCACCCTCAAGGATTATTTCATTTTGAAATCATTTTTCAGGTACCAAATGTCGAGTTGACTCATCGCACCTATGAACTTTTTTTGAACTCCAACAGTAGCTGCAGATAAACCTCATCATGTAAAAGAGAGAGAAAGTTTCTCAGAACTTCAGCAGTAAATTCAAGAGGCTGTTCATTAGAACATAAGAAATATCTAACCATTAACCTTTTTTCATATATATAGTATAGTAATTTGAGCCTTTCAGCCCAGTGAAAAATCATATAGTTTTGAAGTAGAACGCATACACTATATTGATATTCAGGCAGGAATAGAATTCAATATGTCATTCCCAAACATTTCCTCCAGAGAATCACTCCTTTCTCTATAATTTCCATAGAAATTTTGTGTGCAAATGCGGTAATAGACACATTTATAACATCAAAAGGATTCAATTTTCTTTTCAATCACATAACAGTATGAATAGCTTTTTCCATTGAATCTAACAACGAGAGGCCATTACCACATGCTAAAGGATGGGTTGCCGCCACTTCCTTTTATGAAAGTGTGTCAAACAATTTTTCATGTCTCACATTTGTTCTAACCAAACGGGGCCTGTCAAACAGGTTTATTTCTAATTTGTCAGGTTGAGGTCATTTTTATTTTCAATTGGTGTGTGCAATCATCAGTGATGCATATATAGACTGCATGCGCATATACACTTTTTAATAAGGACTTTTAGTTTAGTCTTTTTAATACATTAACTCCTTTCTTAAAGTGTTCACAAAGCGCTGCGATGACAACTACAGTCAGCTAATTGCAGCTGGTAAATTATTTGGAAATGATGACATGCAAAGTAAGACTGTGATTGCTACACACTGAGCATTTTGCTGGCTGGGGATGTGGCCAGTGTTCAAATAGATGGATGATAAAAGCAAATATGTTCACCTCAGTCATGTAATGGCTCCGTTTGGAGCACTTTGTAGAAAAGGTTTGCAGTAAATGACTGGAAAAGGGTGAGTTCCTCATCTTTCAAGCATATTGTAGCTGGACCATTCCGCTCAGGCTTTTTGTGCTGCTGCACTGGAATCAATTCACATGAAGCAATTTAAGTGTATGATCAACATGTAAAAAAAAAGAAAGGATAGGAAAAAGCATCAACTGTAGCCTCGACTGTTTCACTGTAAACTCAATTTTATTTTAATTCATTTTTGCCTGATTTATGTAAGGTTTTGAATACAGGACTATTACTTGTAGTGGAGTATTTTCACAGTGTGGTATTAGTACTTTTACTTAGTAAAGGATCTGAATACTTCTTCCACCACTGCCCAGATCAGAGTTGGTATGAGGAACTTTTAAAGCAAACCTATCCTTAGATCCGGTGTCATGGTTATTAGCTCTAAACTAAGGATACTAAACTAAGGATGTTAAATATCTTAGCAGCTTAGATAGTAAGTTTGTTTGATTGGCGAGAAGCTCAGTCTGTCACTTTCAGCTACAGATTGGTTTGTCTGGGCCCAGTAAATGCTTTGAAAACCCCTTAAGAGAAACCCATGGGTGTGATCACGCTTGCTCTGTTGATGTGCACTCTGTTGTCCAAATTAAACAATGTTAAATTTTGAGAAATGAATGACTAAAACTCGAAGGTCTCTTTCATTTGATGATGATAAGCAAATTCCACCTCCAACAGTAAAGGGCAAACCAACAAAATTGTGGATTTATGAATGGGAGTTAATGTGATGAATTAATAACTGGCAAAGCATGAATCACTAAATTTGTAGAGATGATAAGTTTTCTGGTATTCATATCGCTTTTGTTGTATGTATCATTGTAATTCTCATGAGAATGAGTGGTAATTTTACAGCAATTTATCAATTTATCATTATATTTAATATAACACAAAAGGGGAAACTATTAACATTATTGTAGAGGCTGCTTAATATTTGTCCATAAATATAAAGTGAAGTATATATTATCAGCAAAATTGACTTAAAGTACTCATTCTGCAGTAAATAATATATGTTAATATATATATTATGTTTTTGAATTAATATTACTGCTGCATTAATGTGTAAGTTGCATTTTGTTTAAGTTTGTGTTCATTTTAACTACTTCATATACTGCTGGGTAGTTAAATCTACAGCAATGCATCATATTGTATGAGATTATCATGTGTTTGCAGCGTTGCTGTCCTGTGAGAACCACGTATCTCTGAAACTTTTCATGAGCTCAGAAAAACAGTCCTGTTTTCAGCTTTGTGATGATGCATTTTCCAGCTAATCCAAGGGGGGTTGTAAATAGTTAATTTAGCTTAAGAAGTGGGAGAAGTTTCTCAACCCATAAAGGAACATTTAATCCTTCAGTTTTTCCAGAAACATTCACATTCATATTTGTAATCTGCAAAGTAAATAAAGCTGTCAGACAAATGTAGTGGAGTAAAAAGTACAATATTTGCTTCTGAGGTGTAGTGGAGTAGAAGTATAAAGTTACATAAAATGGAAATAATCAAGTAAAGTACAAGTACCTCAAATTTGTACTTAAGAAAAGTACTTGAGTAAATGTACTTAGTTATAATCCACTGCTGGAACTAGGTGTGGAGAAGACTGGTTTCTGGTACTGTGCACCTTACTACTGGAATGAACAGCAACACAGCTTGAAGTTAGAAACGCTCACTCCTCAGAGACTATAAAGTTTACTATCTTGTATTTCTAATACTATTGGTGATTGTTTTAATTAGTGTGGCCATGTGTGTGTGTGTGTTTGTGATAGTTGTTTTGAGTGAATTACTTTTCTTGCTGTGATCTTGTGTGTGTGTGTAATTTCTTCTCAGATCTCTCTTGCAAAAGAGATCTTGATCAAGCTTAATAACTAACAGCATTCTCCCCTCCACACCAAGTGGCCAAATGCTTTCTTCAGGTGTGGGGTCAGTATCATAATATATATATACCAATTATGTATTTCACTTAAAAAAATACATATTTACAAATACATTTATAAAAATATTAGTCATGGGGTGCATGGGTGGCTCAGGGGCAAACACTAACCCACTACAGTGATCCAGTTTCCAGCAGCAGTAATTTGGCTCAAATAAACAAAGTGTTTGCAGGCAGGAAGTCAGTGAGGGATATTTTCTTTACTTTTCTTAAGATTTTTCTAATTTTACAGGAACAATGCATATTGATCAGCTTCACTGTAAATGGGTATCCAGTGGAGTGGAATTAGCCATTATTTCTCTCAAAGATAACACAAGTAAACACAAAATGCAGTTTTTAAACTGCACTGACTGGTTGCTATTATTAAGGGAAAACAAAATCTAAACCTACATGGCCCTGTGTGAAAAAGTGATTGCCCCCTAAACCTAATAACTGGTTGGGCCACCCTTAGCAGCAACAACTGCAATCAAGCGTTTGTGATAACTTACAATGAGTCTTTTACAGCGCTGTGGAGGAATTTTGGCCCACTCATCTTTGCAGAATTGTTGTAATTCAGCCACATTGGAGGGTTTTCGAGCATGAACTGCCTTTTTAAGGTCATGCCACAGCATCTCAATAGGATTCAGGTCAGGACTTTGACTAGGCCACTCCAAAGTCTTCATTTTGTTCTTCTTCAGCCATTCAGAGACCCTGCAACAACATCCGAAGAACTGCATGCCTCACTTGCCTCAGTTAAGGTCAGTGTTCATGACTCTAGCATAAGAAAGAGACTGGGCAAAAATGGCCTGCATGGCAGAGTTCCAAGACGAAAACCACTGCTGAGCAAAAAGAACATTAAGGCTCATCTCATTTTTGCCAGAAAACATCTTGATGATCCCCAAGACTTTTGGGAAAATGCTCTGTGGACTGACGAGACAAAAGTTGAACTTTTTGGAAGGTGTGTGTCCCATTACATCTGGCGTAATGGTTTTTTCTTCTATCCTCATATTTTTTTTGTTTAAAACAAGTCCATATACATGAGTATAGATTCTATGAATTCTGCAGAGAATTGGTTGGATAAGAGAATATCATTGTATCCCAATTATACAGTTGGAGCCGATTTACTCATTTATTTATGCGTCCCAGTGTGGCTCAGATATGAAGTCTCCTTCATCCCCTGTCGATGTCTCTGCTTAGATATTATTCCTGACTATTCTTTTTTCGATCAAACAACTCATTGAATAAGAAAAAATGTCTCAGTGCATTAATGTAGTGCAACACAACCTAAAGACAGACTGTGATTGAATTTATGGATGTTTTATGTGAGCAATGAGGTTTTCATAATTGCATGAAACATCTCAATATCCAAATGCAATGTTGAGGGACTTGAGCCTTCCAACTGAAGCATGGAACCACGATCTGCTGAGAGCCAATCTGAGAAACAGCTGCACTTGTCAGATACACTTAAAAGTGACTATATCCTTTGTGAAAGATAAAGCTTGCAGATGGTTATGAATTATGAGAGTGATAGAGGGAAATACTAACGGCACAACCAAGTTGTTGTATGATCTAATTAAATGTCACTATAACAACAGTGAAACATTAACATTGCAATAAGAAATGAAGGCTAATGACACATTGTTCTACCTTTTACATTGTTAGTCAGTATGTTGCCATTTGTTTTGCATTATGTCATAGCAGATGTTTTTACAACACACTCGGGACATTTGTATAGGATTTTTTTTCCTTATTCCAAGAAGAGGTTTATGATTTTGCAATAAAAAATGTGTTATTTCCAGGCTACTTTGGTTTGTTCTGCCCCATGAGACAGACTTACTGGAGCTAAGGGGGAGACATGAATGCCATTGCACCTGACAGCATGTTGACTTTAATTCTCACTGTAGTGACAAGGGAGGTACTTGAGAGTGGATAACTGTATCTGAGGTCTCCTGCATGCTGCTTAATATTGATTCATAAAGAACAGTATGAACTCCTTGTAAACGTATAAAAATGCATTTAAGTGTCCATTCTCCTTTCCTAAAATCGCAGCTGCAGCTATCTGCTTTTGTCACTTCCAGTCTTGCGCTCTGCCAGCTCAGCTTTTAAGGCTCTGGCAGGCAGGATGGAGCTCATACTCAACAAAGCTGACAGGTTGGACAGTAATGCAGTTGTCTGGGCTTTTATTTCTTACTTGGGATTGGATTTTGAAAACCACAGCACATTAGAATGAAGTGCTTTCTGACATGCCCCACATGAAAGTTGAACTGCAGCAGTGCATACTCACTGCAACAGTAAAATTCTTCTCAGTCTGAAAGAGATTACCTGGTTAAAACTAAATGTGGACAAACTTTGTTTGGTAATTACTTCATTGATGTTGTGTATTTAAACTAGATATTTTCTATTGTCTGAAAACTTATTAAAACATTACATTAGTGTAATATTCTATAAACCATTAGGTGACATTCCAGAGGGGGAGAGGGATATTATTTATAACACTGCAATACAACATAGTGATGATTTTGCTATTTTTAGAGCCTTAAAAGTAGTGGTGCTTAAAATGTAAAACAAAAACAAAGAATGACCTGAATGTGGTGCTAAAGACAGTTCATGGTGCGTCCAAAATGGAAAGAGTTCATGCTGTAAGGAGTACGAATGTGCTCATAACATTTTGTGGTAAATTTCTCATCAGACTTTAAAGTTCCATATCTCCAAGCGGAAATTTTGGCCTGATGGTGGTGATAGAGAAAAGGTCAATAAATATTTTGGTCAACCAAAATATCTGGAGTCACACTTTGGGGACCAGTAATTAGACAGTAATAATTTTTAATAAATAATTTTATAGGGCTGCACAATACAGTAAAAAAATAAATAAAATCATACTGCAATTATTTTGACAGATATTACGAATGCGATATGATTCACGATTAGTGGGAATGATCATTTTTGCATCACAATTTTAATTTTCACTGAAAAACTATTAAAATCACGATGTTGTGACATTTGTTGGGGTCTGTACCAAACAAACATGTTTTCTTACATCTGGGGGAAAAGATTTATAGGCTAGGGTATCTCTGCAGCACTACAGTACTTCATTATAATGCAGTTTTGTCACACATTTTACCTTTAATCAAAAAATGTATTGTGCAGCCCTATAATTTTATTTACCTTGCCTTGGACCAACGTGTTTGTGTTCTGATGTGGGTGCTAGAAAATACTGAGACTCACCCTTTGAGGATCACAAATATCCATATATACAAAATTTTATGGAAACCTAAACAATAGTAGAAATATCATGCTATTGATAGCGTGTTAGACACACTGACCTACTGACTGAGGCCTTAGGCCCAACTACTGATGTTTCATTCATTACAAACAAACACCTGCTCAAAGTAGTCATGCTGCAATTCCATTGCATGACAATGTATTAACGATAGGTAGCCTATATTGGTGTTTCAGGAATTACATCTGTTACAGCTGTTTTCCCAAACATGGTGATCTGAATTCTAAACTTCTAAAAAGATTAGAATTCCAATAATTTTTTGTATGTCATTTCTTGTTACCATTCACTGTAATTTCTGGTCAGCATTGTATATTGTTGTACGCGAGTTAATGGAGCCAAACAGCAGGCGAGGTTACCTCAAAAAGGCCTTCCAGTGTAATAAGAACACAGAGGTTTACTGGTTACCCAAAGCTGGGGGCAAAGAGAACCCGGCTGCCAGGCAGCTGGTCCTCTTCACATTCACTTATGGGGACACCCGCAAAAGCAAGCCCACACTACAGCTGGAAACCATCAGGATGAAAAGTTGAGACTATGGGCCTTCCCTCCTTAGCTAAACCCTCCCTGTGCCCAAAGACTGTCTTGGCACAGTCTTTTATTTGCTCATGTAAATGTGTCATTCTCAATTTATTCTTCTCATTTTCTAAGGATAAAAGGAATTAACCAGACATTTTCTCTAACTGAAAGCCCTGTTTATTTGATTTAGCTTTTTGATTGATCAGTCATGAAAATACATGTCTCATTAGATTGATCTTATCCTCTAGACAATTTCACTTGCTTTGATTATTTGATTTTACCTGAGGCGACAGTACATCACAGCCCCTTTTTGTGACAAATGTTAAGGCTCCATTACAAAATATACATTCATAATAACTCAGAGCTTGCTGTTTAAGTCACTGACCAAAAGAAAACACCTTTAAAAGATGCAAATGCTAGATTTCTAGAACGAAAGATTAAGTATGAGAGAAAAAAAAACAAACAACCGATACAGAAACAAGAAACAGATAATGATCTAATTTTTGGGGGGCAATGATGAATGAGAATAGCCAACAACAATTGCTTCAATAGGGAAATAGGAAATTACTAAGTATCCTCTGCCTAGTCCATTAATGTGGCTGGGACATGAACCAAGACTTTCTGAATTGACAGGAAGCCATACACATGTTGCCACTGAGTGATGGAGTGTGTACAGGAAAAGGGCGGTGCTGGTGGAGGCTTGTGGACCTGGCATGCCCAGACAAAAACATTGTGCGATGAGCGCTACTCAGTGTGTTTAGAGCCTGAGATGGCCATTCATCCACACCAGTTAGGCCTCCATGGCAGTGATTAGCATTGTCATCCTCATTTCCAGGCCCTCTATGCAGATGGCCTGCATGCTGGAGGTGCCAGCATAAGAGTGGCTGTTCTCTCTCACATAATCACTCTCTGGCCTCTGCTCTCATCGGTCCTCTCTATTTCCATAAAAAGTATTCTAGGAAAATTTGTATGGCCATTTTATGTTCCTTCATTATAGCTCTGGATTATCAAGAATAGACTTGCCAGATCCCGTGCACTGATGAATGTCTCTGTGGTAGTGGTGACGCAATTGTGGTGTTTCTTTTGAGTTACTCATATTGGCATGGCCAACATTTGATCTTTTTAAATCAAGTAAAATCTGTTTTATGCTGCAATATAAAAACACATAGCTGTAGAAGATGACAGTTTAGCGCAGCAGAGGGAGAGGTCTGATCAGCACACTGCCTGGGGCACTACAGGGCTGCCGTGGGCTCTTCGCAGCCTCTATAGATATACACAGCAATTAGGCCCCACTACAAGGCCTGTGGAGAAGAAAGTACTGCAGACAAACAGGATATGGCATGTCAGTTTGATACCACATCACCATGCACAAATGTCATGATAAACTCATTTAGAACCTTTGTCAACAACATTTGACTCGTCTCGCATGGCCTTCTCTCGCTCGTCTATACGTCTACTCTCTCTTCCTCTTCTCTCCTCAACCCTCCTCTCTTCTCAAAGCCAAGATGATAGGTCTAATAATTAAAGCAATTCTGTATGGGGTGGAGAGCTCCAGAGCATCTGTGTGTGTCAGACTCCTGACATGATACAGAGGGACAGCACAACTATTAAATATCCATCATGCCACGCCACATCAGTTCTAATGCAGTCAGAAACACATGAGTACGTCGGCTAAGTCCCCTTCCATCCACAATGATTAAAGAAGTCTTTAATTTCAAAGACAAATAAAAAATGCAGGATCATTTTATCAAAAATGTAAATGACCTGTCTCTTTGCATGACATTTACCGGAGACAGAGCTGGAGCTAATATGAAAGTCTGTATACTACTGTGAATAGCAACACAGGGACTACGTACTCTGGATGGCCATTATTCTAATAAGACGTTAGTGTCCCATGCGGTACGCTCTTTGCTTATCCTTCTCTTTCATCCAACATGTTTGAAAAATATAGGATTACAGGCTTACAGAAAGCACACTAGGACAGGGGAGGACAAAGATTATCATTTTGCCACTAAAGGCCAATAAAGTGATGCAATAACAAGGACATTGTCTCCCAACAGTATGATATTAACTCCCCTGTAAAACTGGACAGAACTGTTTTTCGTTTAAAAATTGGTTTGCAGATGTGTGTGTTACGTGCTTTTTTAATTAAAATTAATAAGGGAACAATTATAGTATTAAATCATCTTTACCTGACCATCGTGAAGGTCGCTGTCTGAAAGTGAAATTTAGATTCCAACCTTTTATAAGTGTGCTTTGCACTGTGGAACTACAAGATGTAGAGAGTGCTTTCCTTTTACAATTACAGAAACAGTTTTCAGACTTCTTTCTCCGTTATTCTCAATAATTTAAAATTGGTTAATGACTTCACTTGTCTTGTCACTGCTTAGATGATAATTATGAAATGTTTTTCACTATTTTTTTAAGATGCAAATATCCCAAGTAAATGTATAATTTGTGAATAATCATTAGTTCAATTCTGATACTCCCGATGACATTTCATGTTCACACTGAGTCTCTTCTTCCTTAGTACCCTGCCAAAGTGGAAAATACATTTTCCATCTTTGGCCAATTTCAAAAAATATTCTGGAAAGTCAGTCAGTTAAGGAAGGAGATTTAATATTGTGAAGTCAAAACTGAAGTTTTGAGCAAATAATATTGCAACAATATGTCCTATTTAGATTAGTGTGAGGGATAAAGGACACAACAGTAATTTTACTTGGTTAAAAAAAGACATTTGACTCTGACAGAGGAAGGATATACGACAACACAGTTAGTGTGCAGGAACCACTGGGGGATGTCAGAACTGGCTCACATTCAGAGCAGCCCACCACCTCCATTGCTCTCATGTTTATGCAGAGAAAGACTGAAGTCTTTTGATTCTTCAGTGAAGCTTTTGATTTGGTGCTGAGTGTCTGCTGGCAGCCTTTCAACACTGTACTCCAGGTTCAGGCATTCACTCATCAAGCTCAGGTTGGGCAGGGCATGGGCATGAGTGTGGATGACAAATGTATGGAGCTGGTAAAAGGATTATTTGGGAAGTCGCATCACCTTTTTCCAGTTAAGACAGTTTTCCATAGTCCCTCTGCTTGTCCCTGTGTTACCCCACTACCCACAACCATTTGCTTGATGTACATGTAAGTGCTGTCTCTGCCAAACAGAGGCACTGGGAGCATTTCGGAAGGCTGATGAATACATTACTTATTCACACAAACTTGATTCAGACATAAACAACTTTAAAGTGCATCTTTTTTGTACAAGAAGATCAGGAGGTGCCTTGTCAACAACTCCTTGATGCAAGTTTTTTACGAAGTTTCTGTAAGTTTTCAAAATCCTATTTTTGACAAAAGCTTCACTCAGGATAATGTCAGGAGCAGGGCTGTAACCATTACCTATTTTCATAATCAAGTATTCTACCAGTTATTCTGAGAGTTAATCTACTAATCTAATCTACTTAAAAAAATTAAAGAGCAAGAGTAAATATGGATATTAGCTAGATTTCTGTTTTTTTTTTGTGTGCAAAAACAAAACATAACATTTCATAACATTTATTATCATTATTTACAACTGCAATAAACGGTAGGGAATGCTTTTTAAAGCAGGGATGCCAATGATGCATAGTGATCCTCGTAGCCCGCTATCACTTAGGTATGTGGCTGTGCTAGTCGCTAGTGCAGCCAAGTGGCTAATGCAGCTTCCGAACTAAAATGCTCCAAAAAATCTTTTTGCTGTTTCCCTGTCTCTCTTTCCTCCACTTTTAAACTTGTGGGGTAAGTAAAGAGAGTCAGCTCTTGGTGTGAAAGTTATTTAAGTCTGTGTGTTTGTTGTGTAATAGTTTTGGGATGAAAAAAGTTTGACAGAGAGAACTTGAATTAAGCACTTTTATTAATTCAGTAATTCCTCATTCCTAGTCAAGCGATATCTTCATTTACTATAATCAACTGACAAACTATCATGCAGACATGTTGTATTGTGTGGAAACTCCCCCCAGTCACAAAAGCATACTGAAGAGAACATCTCAGAGTGGGAGTGCCATATACTATTTATTAGGGATGTGAAATTATGAATGGAAACATGTCCATGTAGTGAGGGGCATCTGGGGTCAAACACAGGCGTACTGTTATTCAGGAGGGTCTGTGACTACATTAGCCAGCACCCCAGCTAGAGATCCCCCAAATGATCTACTGAGCCTGTCAACTACAGGGTGGGGGTGAGGAGTGCCGGGTAGCAAGTCAGTTAACATGACGAGAGAGCCATACAGATAAATCACAATTCACTCAGGGAGCAGTCACACTCAATGACATATTCACTGGCTGGCTCTACAGCTCATTTGATAACGCTCTTGCCACGTCATTCATTTCTCTGAAGGATGAAAGGGAGACTGAAAATGTCATCAGCTCACTGAGGCAGGGATGCCAGTGACTCAGAATAAAGAGGGAGGGAGGTGCCTCATAATTAATTAAGTTTTTTAACCCTGCTACAGACAGAGAGACATCCCACTATTTTCCAGGGGTCTTTCAATTAGACACGCGTTGTAATTAAATGCTGTGTCACAGTGCTGTTGGGGCTTGCCAGATTTATATCCCAGGATAAGTTACTGCCATTCATTATCATGATGGATAGCGCAGCGTAGAAGGAATATTGTTAGGGTCCCTTTAGGAAAGCTGTAGCAATTGCATAATAATAGAAATAGGTCTTATTCTTGTCACCTCTCCCATTCACCATACAGAAATGGTTATATTTCAAACCTAGGTTGTCAACTTCCTTGCAAAGAGGGTCAGTAAGCTTAATCTTACATAGTTTGACACAAATCTCCGAAACTTCAAAGATATATCTACCACATCAAGTCAATTAGTTTCATAAATTATAGCTTTGCACAAATTGTCTTCATTCACGGATCCATAAATAAACAGTGGTTATCTCCAGTATTTTTTCACAAAATAATGTGTTGCTCAAGTGGTACGTATCAAAAGCTTTTTTGTATAACAAACAATTGAAATTCACAATGGTTGGTCATGGGTTTCAATACAGCCCACTCTTCTTGCCCACTCTCTTTTTTTAAGAGTAAAGAAAGTAAGAGTGGCTCCTAGGTACTCTGGCCTTACTACAGTATGGGGCTTACTGTGAAGTCAGAGAAGCCTGAAAATGTGCCAGTACAACATAGGCAAGGCAGAGACACTCATCTTTCGACGTGTCCTCAGGACATGGTGTTGTCATCTTGACAGCACAACTTTTGTGTTACATGTACTTTCAAGTCTAGAATACCCACCTCACATCAGAAAAGCCCATGGTCTCCATCAGTGTCTCTCTGCATAGCCTAAGATCACACACACTGTGTTGTTTTACTTTGTCTAGATCTTGTAGATCACAACAACACTGTACAGTTTGTACAAGTAGCTCCATTGTAGATATTTATCCTTTACATAAGTGCATTTAGTCTTAATTATTTTTACTATTTGTTATTGTCAAAAAACACTTGTTAACATGTATGGACATCAACATGCCTGTGTATGTACTTCAAGGCAGAAATACGCATGAGTAGCTTGCTCCAGTTCTACTCATTGCATACGATTTTAAAATCTTAATGGAGAAGAAGAAATAAAGTTGTTTAAGGATGTTTTACATATTTCTTTGAGTATTTTTTTTATTTTCTTTAATGTTTTCCCAACATTAAAGTAGTGGCAAATGGATGGAACTACAATATTCTGCATTCACACAGCTGGTGGCAGTGCTTCAACTACTAGCCAGATTTTATGCTGGTTGCAGTTTAAGTGAACCAAATGCAGTGACTGCTTTTTATTTAAGTAGGTCAAGACAAGTATCATAACATAAACATCTGATGTGGTCTGGTGTCTTTTCTATAGTATTGAGGGCACCTACCAAACAGTCCCTATACTGCTGTAATAATAGGTTTACTGCTTTAAAAGGTAAACTGTGGTCTTTAAGTGTAACCAAAACATGTTGTATGGGTCCATAAAAGGGACAGTTAGTAGTTGAGATAGTTCCGATATTGTTTACCCAGGTTTTGAGATGTCTGTGTCCCAGATTTCTTGTGCCACCCAAATACAGGTGAACTACTCTTATTAATGTTTAACAAATGCATTAAACGCATTTTCCAAATTAATTTAAAATGAAAATTTTGTGTACATTTTAAGAATACACCCACATAAGCTGTTATGTATATCTGTCCTGAAACCAAGGAAATTGTATGTACTAGTCCAGTGAAAACAATGTCAATCTCTGCATTATTATAAAATCCTCGCTTCGACTTCAGTTTTATCCACCGAGGAAGAGCCCCATCATAATCAACTGTACATGTTTTCATATTATCTTTTTGATTTCTCCATTGCTATTACTCCACTATTGCATTCTGTCACTTTTATTTTGTTTGACAATAAAATTATTTTTTCATTTCATATCTGTGAGATTCCAGAAATGACATAAAAACACAAGTCTGACAGGTAAAGTGTGTGACTGGAAGGTATGGACTTCTACTGTCAGGAGAAATAACTATTAAACCACCCCCATGCTCGTGGCATGCATGTTCATCCTTGTGTGCATGCTGCTAAAACATATCCAAACAATTCGGGGACCCGCTCATAAAAACATTGCTCTACAAAACAACAAGTGGTCAAAAAATCCATAGGGTACCACCTTTAATGACATGTGAATATACAGTACTTCCCCACTAAAATGTATGTAAAAGGAGCTCTGGCCCCTATTTTCCTTTATTGTTCCACTGCTTGGTTAAAAAGCACTGTGTGTGTGTTTTCTGTCATTCCCTTTTCTTGCTTTCCATCTTCCTGGTTGGATTTTCAGTGAAACTGCTGTATACTAGTTGGCCATTTGGGGCTCCACACAATGAATGTTGTTGTAATTCCTCCTGTCATGGGGCAATGAATGTTCCATGTTTTCTTTTTTCTTTTTTCCCCTCTTGTTTCCTACATGTAGACAGCAATTTACATGGAGACATTAATGTAAGTGTCATGTTCTATCCAAGAGCGCTGAAGCAGAACTGCTAAAAGACAGCCAAGCCACAGCACTGATGCACAGGGCACCAAAGATTGAGCAGCAATACAACGTTAATGGAATTAAGTAAAGAATTTCCCCATCCACCAAAGCAGAGACAACAACAAAAATTTTTAAATAAGCCCGGCTTGGAAATAAATGATAAATATAAGGAACTCAAAAGGCATTTGTGAATTTTATGTGTATATGAGGTGGTGGAGAGGCTACAAAGGGAAAGTGAAAAAATGTAGTGTATCATATTAACTTGGACAGTGCTGCAGCATCAGCTTTTTGTATGATTTTTTGCCTTGGCTTATTGTTGTCTAAACAAGAAAACGTGAAACTATTATATCAAATAAATTGCTCGGTTAAGTGTAAGCCTTCCAAGAACATTGGTACTGCAGTAAGTTGCCATCAGGCTACTCGTAATGCTGTTATGCTGTATTTCCTGCTGAACTCGGTGGATTATTTTATATCTGAGAACGAGAGGTGGCAGGGGAGCTCGACAGACACAGTAGAGAAACAAGGTCTTGTAGCTCTGTATTATATGTTCAAAATCTGCCTTATTTTCACCAGGGATCCTGCAAGCACAAGCCAACACTAAATGAAAGGTCAGTGTGGTCTTTTTTTTCACAACAGTTTACGTCTAGACTCAATACACCAACAACAGAAAAAGCAATGGCATGAGATACCGCAGACATTACTCAAAATCACAAAAGATTAAAAAAAAAAAAAAGCTTAATAAGTAGACATGTTGAAGATGTGTTTGTATCCTCCAATCGCATTTTCCAGTTGATCTCTGTACAAAACCCTATATATTCATTTCAGGTATCCACTTAGTCTAATTGTAAATTGGTGTAATTTAGAGAGGGAATATTTAATCAATAAGGTTTATTTATTTATAAGGTTTTAATATACTCGCATACAAATAAAATCAAAATTGTTAAGTTAAAAAAAATGTGTGAATTGACGGTGCACAAACTGTTAAATAGAAAAAAACAGGGATAAACCTACTAAAAAAGTGTTTCTCGGCTCTTTTATGAGTGTGCTGTAAAAACAAGATTGTTTCCAAAAGAGCAAATTACTGTCAAAAGCTTTTTCTCATTTTAAGGTATCCTTCACCTAATTGTCCATTTACTCATTTTCATTCTGTTCTGATGCCAGTTGTTACAGAAGAAAATTATGAGAAGGAAATGATTACTTATGGTTGAACTCAATTCAATCTTCTGCACACATTCATCTGTCAACAACACACAACGTGTCGGGCCTGTAATTCTTTTGTCATTAATAATTCATTAATGCCTTCTTCATTAATTAATAATTAATAGTTTTTGAGGTTTGATCCTAATTGCTTGCTATGATTTTGATTTGGATCACAGCCTGTGATCAATTAAGTTATTTCTGCAAGCGACCAGTAGCTATTACTTTAGAAAGCAGAGCAAACTGTTTGGGCTTATTTTCAAAGACTAACTATGAGGGGTTGAGTTATACTTCTGTCCTACAATACATTGAATATTACAGTTGATATATGCTTATTACTAGAGAGGTGGAAGAACATATAGTGAGCCTATTCAGTTGGCGGCCTGTGGGCCACATCCGGCCCAGAAGCAACCTCCAAGTGGCCCAGCATACATAAATCTATATGTCATCTATATGACAAAATAAGTAAACTACATATATAGTGTATGGAAGTAGCTAACGAGTGAGTCATCTCGCTTCTTTCTCATCTCTGTTGATAGTTGCACATGCGCTGTACCAATAGGGCAGGATGTTTATGGATGTAGCGACACGACATGACAATATGCACAACTTCGATTAATTTTGATGAAAAAAAGTTCTTCTTGCCTTGTCTTCTTTTGATCGGTGGACCCTTAAAAACTAAAGGAATATAAATAATCCAGAAATGGACACATATTCAGACTTTATGACCGCTTCAAAAGGTAGGGAGTCACCGCTTTTTCATAAAATGAACTGAACAATTGAATTGATTGAACATTCTGTATCATTTCGACAAAAGTTTAAACACGACCACTGGCGACCCGGTGAACTTTAAGAGGTTTTATACGTCCAGACAACTTCTATTAAAAAACCAGCCCCGGCAGCTAGTTGAGACCTGCGTATTTTGTCACAACGTGTAGCCACATAGGGCCAGTAAAAGGGACTCTGCATTTAATTGGGGCTCGGCTTTTACACTATGTCTCTGTTTACCCTGAGACATAAAATTGACAATGAAAACCGTCAGTTTAACCCTGCCTGGACTAGCAAGTACTTGTTTACTTTACAATGTGTTTAATTTGCAGTAGTTAAAGAATATAATATTCCGAGGCACCACACAGCTAAAAAAATAGGCTGCTGAAAATGTCTGGCGCTTCTACATTTCCTGGTTTTAAAATCTGGCCCAATAGTATTTGTAATTGAATAGCCCTGACATGTAGGGATTTCTTTTCAAGGTAGAATGAAACAATCAAAAAACAGATGACTATCATAATCATGAGTTGTTTGTGTTAGTAGGAAGTGTGCCACTGGTAGTTTTACTGTCAAGGATGGCTATGTTAATGCTCTGACCAATGTAATGTGCATAGCACACTCTTGTTTTGAGTCATTTTTGTTACATAGGTTGAAAGACATACAAATAAATAGAGTATGAGTATGGAAAGAGTTTACACGACTAGTCTCTGACCCTAAGGAAGTGACAGTAACAACCCCCTTTTCTGTGCACCGCTTTCTTGTGCATGCTGTTAAAATAGTGATGACATGAGACATACACTGCAGCACACACGCAATTCCTTGAAAAATCTCAAGACAAATTCAAAGTTTTTTTTCATATTTCTACATCTCCAAACTCCCTAATCATCCAAAACATAAATCTAGCAACAACTGTGTACATCATCTCCTTTCCAACAAGCCAGGCAAAAGTTGCATCTAAAGCATCACATTTACCTGTAGAGGTGATAAATAACGTGCTGTGGTAGATCAGAATCAGGGCCGTAGGTTTTTTGAATAAATGTAATAGTATTGAGAAGGGAAAAAAATACATGTTCAAGAAAAAACAATTCTTTGTGGATAATTAAGTAAAAACAGAATTATCTGGGGAAACTCATCCAATTCTGCAAAGGCTTAAACATACAACTGCTTCTTTTCTAGTTTTTGCAGTACTAACATTATTGCTGTAAGTAAGTGTAAAAATCCTACTAAATACAATTTTAATAATCACTTAAGCAAGCAAAACTTAAGGCAATCTGGAAAATGCAACACCATATTTTCAATGTTTGTGCAACTTCTCTAAAGCAGAAAGTTGTTGATGTTATTTGGTGTAAATGTTCTTATCCATTAAAAAAACATTAAACAATAGGCCTAGGTTTACATAGTATATCATTGTAAAATGCATTATATTATTCACTGATTGATGTTAGCATGTCTTACAAGGATTTCATATTCAGAAATATAGGCAACTCTCAAACCTTATGACATAACATAGGTGCACGCACACACACACACACACACACACACACACACACACACACTTAAGCTATTGGACTAATGAGATATGTCACAAGCATTTTCTTTTCTTTAGATTGTTTTACTTGTTGTATGTGTATTGCTGTCCAGTCCTGCATTTTTATATGTCACCATTTTCAGTTTCTGATTGTGTGGTGTAATTACAACAGTGTGTGTCGTTTTGGCATGAGATATCACTAGAGTTGTACAATATAGTCTGTTGGGGATCAAATACTGATACCAAATTTCAAGAACTTTGTTGTGCAATTACTTCTGAGAGGTAAGTAGTCAACCATCATGTTATTTGAGAAACAACACATCTATGTTATAAACTCCTAATTACTAATTTAACTGTCAGTATAGAATACCTACTCATCAAAATCATTTGCAATCTCACACACACAGACAAATGTATATGTTTTTTTCTGTCACTGTTCCTCACTCTCATGTGCTCAAATTAACATGAACAGTCAAACCTGCTATATTACTGTATAGGACATGTATGGAAGAAAATCTGTCTCACCGGATATTGAAATTTAAAAGCCATTGAATTTCTAGCACTGATTTGTTTTTGCATTGAAATTATGTATCTGATTTTGTTGCCCCTGAATTCATTTTCACTTTTATTTTTAATGTTCACAAATTCAGATCCCAAAATTCGAGTTAAAAAATTCAGATTAAACATCCGGGATACCAAGGACAAGCAATCGATTCTGTCTCAAATCAAAACATAGCATGCATTAATTTGCCAGAAAGTGAAAAAAGAAAAGAGCAACAAAGCCTCTATCTTCTTCCTATTTACAGTGAGCTTCTTTGAACACATCACTTAAATGTAATTTAGTGTTTTATTTGAGATTTATTCAAAATAAACCATGATAAACAAAGCATACTTTCTCCATGAAATCCAATAAAACTGAGTGCATGTCACAGAGCTCCTGACAGCCTTGACTTCAAAAGCATATGGTTGGAGATGAATGCATGAGTAAGGGGGTGGAGGGCATGATTAGCAGCCCACCTGGCTTCTCTCCCGGTCGTATGTGCTGCATATACATAGCATCAGTCACCTTCCCATCACCTAATTAACTCCTTCACCTTTACACAACAAAGTAGCATCTACTTCAAAATGCTCTGTCTGACTGATTTGACACAAATGCTTTATGGGTATTTTGGAATGAAAGGTGATTTTGAAGATGCAACACACATTGCTAATAGCCATCAAATGCCTCAACGGCTATTTCTTTTTTTAAGATGATTAAAGCTGTTGGTGGGTTTGCTGGCAATTTTCTATAAAATTGCCAAGTGTAGTGTTGTGAATTGTGCACACATATGTATATACACACACACACACACACACACTTGCAAAGCTTTGTCGTCACACTGGCGTTCAGTAAATTATAGCCTAAGGGCAGCCTTTGCTGCTCAGTGTTCGATGCTGTTTGATACTGTCTGCCTGGAGTCTGTGAAACTCCAAGTTTCTCTTATTGAGGTTTTTTGTCATTATTCCATTTGTGCTACCTGCTTTCCACAAGCATTTACATAAAACAATGATTCTTCTTCACAATTGACGTGTTAGAATTTTTTTTTCATTTTCCAAGTTGTGTTTTCATTGGCATGTATTTCAATTTGTTTAAAAACACTATCTTGGTACTATAATATACATGGATTTAATTTAATACTACAGCTAATATCAAGGTATACCCTTCAGCATATTTTCTGCTAGTATAAAACAATACAACATGGTATCTTCTGTCCTGAAGGGTCACATAAAAGACAAAAGCTTATATGGCCTCCCAGTGGAAGTAAGATAGATGCATGGATGGAATGCAATGCAGATTTTCTGCACCAACAAAAAAAATAAAAAAATAAATGAAATAAACATAACAAAAATTCAGAAATTATTGCAATTAATCATTTAATACACCTGACCAATTCATTTACACTCAGCTGCAATCTGCTCTATCATAGGTCATCATTCAGCAAAGCCAAAAGGAGTATTGCTTTGAGGGAGTGTATACAGCTACAGAGCGCACCCCGGTTGTAAATGCTGGTTTCAGGTCAGTACATTAGAGCACTGTGCTAACACTGAGCTGACAGAGGGTAGGAAATCTGTCTAGACAGTGCTTATGTTGAAAAGTTTAACAGAATATACAGTACATTTATTATATATCAAAGTGTTCAGCTAATCCCTCTTTATGTCAAAATGTAAATATCCATCCATGTGCTACTGCTGCAGTGACAAGTTAAGTCAAGTTCATTTCTATAGCCTAAAATCACACATTCTGATCAAAGTGTGATGTAATGCGCATTGAATTAGGCATGTAGCCTATAGAATTAAGAGAGAGAGAAACTGATAAGAATAATAATAATAATAATAAGTGACCTTCCTATGAGTTAGGAGTTACTAATACTCCAATGAAAATTCTGCCTAGGGCCCCTAAAAGGTCAGTGATGGCCCTGAGCTACATACATGATATCATGCTAACTCAGCACTGCAAAGATGCAAAAAAGACTGAGGCTAAAGCCTATAGGTCCCAGGCAAAAAGTCAGCATCCTCACTAGTTGATGATTCATTTAAAAGACAGGGAAATTAAGCAGCTGCATTGCTACTGCAGTGCAGTGCTAACGGTTCAAAAGAGGTAAATGTATAAAATACATACATACGATACAGACTGAACTATTTTAATCTAATGCCAACAGCTAACTGGTAAAAGAAGTTTCTTATTTACAATAAAAATGCAGTGCCTTTTACATAAAGATTTGTATGTGTACATAGTGCATACATTACTTCTATGTGAACATGCGTGTTTTGTGTGTGTTTTGGGTAGAGGGTGGGGGGTCTGTGGGTTATGCTGGTGATCTAGAGCTGATTTCTTTCTCTAAGTGTGCAGGATCTGCTTGGCATGCTCTGCGTCTCCTTTCTCCCAGCTATAGGCTCTGCTGGCTATAGCTTGTGGCGCTCCCGGTGGAGTAAGTTCTTTCCACTAACAAAATGCAAAATACAAAATTAATAAAAACACCCTTTGAAACTGACAAATATGCCTCAGGCAAACTATCGGCCCGCCAGCTGCTTAAAATTTAATCAGTATTTTTTCTTTATTTATTTATTTTCCACGGCCATGCTCATCTTTTTAATAACATGTTGCTGAGACTGTATACAAAGTTTTCCTCTGTCAAGAATTACATAGGGCCTGTCAGTTCATGGTCTCTCTCCCTCAAGGGGTTGCTAGAAAATAAACTAAGCAGATTTATTTTATCTTATAACCTTAATCCTTGTCCTCTACTAAATTTGTTTTCTCCTTGGTCCTTGTGGCTCTCACAGTGACCTCCATCCTGGATGGGGCTATATGAGAACAGAGATCGTCTCACATTCGTATTACTCAGAAATGCTGGAATTCCCTCGCATTGTGTTTTAGCAGTGGATGAAGCTGAACAGGAGTGACTAAAATGGTAGAATTGTTGATGTCGGAAAGCAACACTGAATTCCCTGATAGCTCTCCAATACTGATCTGATATTCATGCACTCATTTATAATTTAATTATATTAACACAGGGTTTCAGTTTGAGTGATGACAGACCGTCAAATCCTCATCTAAGTGTCAATCACTCTCTCCAGAATCCTAATCTTGGCAGTAACAAAACAAAGAGAAAATAGTCAGAGAGCAGAAAAATATTAGCATGCTATTCATCAATTGAATTTTATTGTCTCCTGTGGTATTTCTAATGGGGCAAGACCTGAACTTGCTAGTCCTGTTGGGGCCATTTTTGCACCAGAGCTAATATAGAGATGAGAGTGACACACTTAAGACCCACTGACTTTTAAGGCCCCATGTGTAGATTTTATGTGATTATATTGTTTATTTGTAGAAAAATGAGACATACGTACCTGCGAAAATTGGTGCAGTCTATGTCTACTTTCACCCATTTGTGGGGTGGGCTCTATGTCAGATCTGTGGGGGGGGGGCCCTTTTGCTATTACCACTAGGAGTCTCCAAAATCAGACTTTTTAAAATCCTAAACAAAGGGGCTTTTAAGTGTTTGTGGGTAGGAACAGAAGAAGAGGATAATCATCATTACTATTTCTTTATTATTATCAAAGAAAATAATCATGAATTATTTTGTATAAAATGTATAAAATCACGGTTGTACTTGATTGAGTGCTTTCTCTCAGGTTAGGAATAACTAATTTCTAATTTCACACAGCTTTTGAAGCACCTTAAAGGAAAACTCACTTGTGTTAATTAATTTTTGTGTGTCTTTGATTTGTTTGATAAACCAAACTAGTGATGGCCAAGTGGTGGCCTGTGAAGGCCATATCCAGATTCTGCACCTGTAAAACCTTTTCTTCAGTCGCTTCACTTTACACTATGTGTAGTAATTACTGCACTGACAGACCCTACATGTTTTTACCTTGCACTTTAAACTGGAAAGAATAAATTGAGATTATATTTTTAACACATGAACACAGTTTGAGAAACTCTTCAGCACTGTACATTTAATTTGGTTTCTTTTTTACTTGAAAAGACAAATCTCTTTTCACACAAATACAAATGCAGACTTGTATTTCCATCAAAAGGACAAGGTTCTGCTAGATTATATTTAACATTTATTTAACAAATAATCTCTTTTCAAATATGGTTTCTTGAATTACACCCTGAAGGGAGGCCAGTCTCTTGTTTTTACACATAAGTGAATCTGAGATAAATTCCCCTTGGCAGGTTTTTCTCCTCTGTGTAAAAAGCTTCCAGTTTTGTGCTGCTTCTTCCTTTTCTTACTTTCTTAGTAATTAATTGAGATCATGAGAGTCAACGCTTTCAGCAGAGGACTAGCTCAAGACAAGAAATGCTTAAACTTCTTTTCCATAAATATTAACAAGCAATATATTATGCATATTATTCTTTAAATACCATATAAAATGTGTTTTTGTGACTAAATCTTAATTTTGCATATGCTTTTAAGTAATGTACATTAAATAATAATTGCCATTAAATTGATGGCAGAGGCAGCTTTGGTACTGTCAATCAAATTTGTGCAAACCCCCTCTGACACTTGCTGTCTCTCATCACTTCCAGCTGCCAAGCCATTATTGTTCACGCCAGCGTCTCAGAGTGCAGCAGAATCAGCACATACAGTACTCTCCAGCACTTTACCATCTGTACACTTACTACAGGTCATAAAGGTCATTAAATGTACTGTAGATATTTTTTAACCAAGAGAGAGGAATTAATCTGAAGGCAATGCAATATTCACCATGTTGTCACTGTGTGGAAAGGGACAGAACACGACAGGAAAAATGTTCCTTCCTGTCCTGATCTGTGGTGAGTTGGAATGCCTATGAGGAGAGACCGCCCAACAGTGTGTGCTGCCCCTCCCCACTCCATTCTCCTTATCTTGAACAGAGGCATGGAAGTATTTCAAGGGACAGCGCCTTTGATGTGAGAAATTTATAAGGCTAATTATACAAACAGGATAATAACAATGGAGACTACAAGCTGCCTGTGTTTACCCTCCCTGTGTTTACATCACAGACGGGTCCTTGAGCCATACGAGAACACAAATGCGTGCACACACACATACACTCAGACATTTGTAAAAACAGCTGGGGTAATTCTCAGTTGTTCATAGTGCCGATCATAATAACAACAAACAATGAAAAATGCCTGACATCAAAGAAGGAAATGATTATGTATTTAAAAATTCTTTAAAGTTTTAAGAAAGAGGCAAAAGATTGTTGATGCACTGACTTCCTCCTAGAGTTAATTGATAGCACTACTGGTTGAATGTGTTACATAGCTGCAGGACAATACTCATATTATCATGTGAGCCCCTAGCCCTTGGGTAACAGATCTTGTTGTTTGCATATTTATTGTATATTTGCGTATTCATGCCCTGCCTGTATCTTATCACCTAAATTGGCTCGTGCGTCATTATTTCCTATGTGGGTGGTTGATTGTGCTCTGGCAGTTCCAGTAACACATCTCCTGAAAATTCTCTTGCTTTCAGGGAGGATTCAATTTAAAGGGCCTGAGATAACAAGCTTCTTTTCTCTGACATTTGTTCAAAACCATGTCTTGTCATAGAATACAAAACCTCAGATGTTCAAAAAAGTCTGGACAACGGTTGTAAATTTTTCATTTGAAACATGGATTCTTTTTACCTGTTCAACTGAGAAAGAATGGGTATGACTGTACGCATCTACCTTTCATCATGCAGCCTAGCTATTAGGCGTGCCTTATCGCCCCATGCATTAGAAGCACATTAAATTTGGAATCACAGCACTCTTCAGGTTCAAATAATGAGCATTTAATTATTGACAGGGGATGAATATTTAACAAAGACACTGGTGGTTCACTTGGTTGGCCTCATATGGAGTAGTATTAAGGAGGACATGAGGTCCCCATGACCCAGAAACCCACCCCCATCCTCAATGAATTTCCACCATTGCTATTAGAGTCCCTAGCATGGTAGGGTACAAGTGCAGGTTCATCCAAGCAGAAGTACTGCTTGTAAGAATGCTTTTGGTGTGCAATGTAATCTGAAAAAGCATTCTTCAAAATGTAATGATAAAAAAGGACTTTTATTGAAAATGAGCATTAGCAAAGAATACCTCTAGAGTAGCTTGCATATAATTATCATTGTATACAACCTTACATCAATCAGCAAATTGGCAGAAATAAAATTGAAAAGCCCACCAAGTTGGCTGTACAGGGAAGGTACTCCATCAGTTCATATAAGACATTACACAATTCAACTTTTACATTACGTTAGGACATTTAAGGTTCAATGCATCATTTTCCATATTGCTGCATATTCACACTGTTGCTGCTGCTGGTTAAGCTTGGCATTGGAGCTGCTCTTCACTACCAGTGCACTCTCCATTTGCATTTCAAACTTTAACTCATTTAACTTTGACAAAACAAAATAAAATGTTGATGTGTGATAACAGATGCAAATATATACAGAAAAAATAGAAAACTGAGCATTTTACTACATTGATATATGGAAGAATAAAGGAGCTGTTTGCAAATCTGTTATGATTTTAAGTACTCAACAGACATTTGAATTTATGTTTAACTTTGTCTGAGATAATGCACAATATCAGAGGATGTTACTTCCTTTCTGAGAGGAAAATGCTGTTGATCTTCAAGAATGTCCCTTACCACCAGTACAATTTCCATCCAAATCAATATGGTTTGAAGTTTGGTGTTAGCTTGTCTTTTTTCTTTGGCTACTGCGAGATCTAATGGATGAGTCTTGTGAACTCTGCCTTTTAACTGAATCCTGTCTTTCAGAGAGAACTGTGGCAGACTGCTTTTTACTGGACATTGTGGGATCAGATCCTCTGTACAATCAAAAAGAAGACAGACAGACAGACAGAGAGACATATAGATAGATAGAGAGGAGTGGCAGGAAATAGAAATAACAAGATCTACATCCACCCTCCAGGGAATGAACCATTTAACTGTGTCAGTCACCCTTCCTTTTCTCAGCCCACATCCCATCGACTTATCCTCCACTCTCTCGGCAGATGAGTGGCCCTTCAGATCTTATCTGTTGTGAAATACACAAAGTCTCTCCGAAAACCAGAGGATGACATGAGAAAAGCCAGACAATTTCTGTTCTGTTTTTATCTTTGTCATCCCTTATCACTGGTTCATTTCATTTAAGAAGACATTGTCTACTTGGGTCACGTTACAATTTATTTTTGCATTTATTTTAGTGTCAGAACATTTTGATTGATTTACTCTACTTACTTTGATGTACATAGCTTTCTATTTGCTTATTTATTCCATTGTTTACATCAGAAAATATGATTACCTACTACACATCTTAGATAAATTGTAAAGAATTCAGCTCCATGTACAGAAAATAATTAAAGTAAGTTTCATCATTTAGACATTAGCTACCGTAAATAATGAATCAATGGACTGTCTAAATGAATGTAATATTGCCTTATACAGTATAACTTTCCCAATAAACTATAGACTACAGACAACCTGTAATCTGTTAATGTAAACAATAATATTATCAGTTTTTGTACAACACACACTGCACACATCAAGTGTTCTGGTGACACTTATCTTAACACTTAAATTATTAGACAGTATGGCTCTCCAGCTACTAATGACCAGGTGACGAGTGGTGACTTGGGATTTTCTCCAGTCCTCCAGTTCAACACTAATGCAAGCTTTGCTTAATGTGTACAAATTAACCGGTATTTAAATTGCCATTGCTTTTACAACAAGGCTGTGTGTGTAAATCAGAGACAGGGACAACCCTCTTGTCTGTGCATGTCCTCCTCCCCTCACAGATCCAGTTGGGCTCTTTGTCACGTTACTGTACATCTTCCACTCCAGATTCTGCACTGCAGCTGACCTATGCATACTGACATCTTAATTAAATCTTTAGGATCCTGTTAAAGCCTTTTATTGGGGTAGAGACATATGGGTTTGCTCTGCAATGAGGAAGGTCATATATCTGTTATAAACTAAGTAGCTGAATGGCAGAAGGCATATTTTATCCATTTTTAACCGGGCTTTGCTGAATGTTTTTTTGCAGTAAACGTTCAGCTCCAGTCTCTAAATTCTCAACTCTGTGCTTTTCTCCACCCCTCCACCCCCTTATGGTTATGCTGTCTCTATGATGGTATAATGGTTAATTCATCCCAAACCTCACAAGCGAGCCCCCTGCAATGCTTCTGACAGCTGAGAAATGTCATTACAGGCCATAATGAAGAATGAAATCAGTTATACCATCGCCACACGCCCAAAATTTAATTAGCACCTCTGAAGGTCAGCTCAAATGGTTTTCTTGTGATGTTTTCATGTGAGCACAATGTTTGGTTGTACATTTATTTCCACTTTGATTTAGCATGGGGAATATAGCAAAACAAAAGAAAAGTTGCCCCTGTGAAGAAACATATGGAAAAAGAATATAATTAGTAATAAAGTGTTTAACTGTATAACTCATGGATGCCCATCAACAAGCAGTGACTTAACAAAAGCGACTGATAAGACATTGAGATTGAAATGAGGTGTGAAGAAAAGCCAATAAATGCCATACCTTCACACAATGTACAATTAGAGCTCATACTCTGGAATGAGACACAGTCTAAGTGTTGCATCAATTTGCAGATCGTTTAGTCTTTTCACATGCATTCGGCCTCTGATATAAGAGCAGGAATCAAAGCTGGATAAAGATGAAAACAGAGCACGACAGGAAAAAAAAGTCATGCAAATGACTTTTGTTATTGCACTGTAATTTTTATTTGAATTGTAAGTGATCATTCTGCCTTTTAGTTACAGCTGTCAGCCCTCATTAATGTGCATTATAAATTGCATCAAAGTGCATAAGGCTGTGTGTGATTAATTTATACAGCTCTTTACGTAGGAGGAGACTGTGCAGGTGCCGAGGAGCCTAATGACTTGGTTTGGGTGGCACAGCTACTCACTCTCAGTACAGTATGTTCTGTGTCAGCTCTGGCATGTGTCTGTCACACTACCACTGGTTCATAAGACCTGAGGATGAAGATTACACGCTCATACCTATCAACTAACACAGTGTCCAAAACAACTCACAAAATTCTCTCTTTCCCATAATGACCATCAGTTATGCTCTGATTAGATTCAATAAGTGATTTTAACCTCATGTCATTTCCAATCAACATATGTAGCCACAATACAGGGGATGTATTAAGCTGGGAAATGGTCTTTTATTATGCCATTAGTACACATTTACATTGGCACTTTTTCACAGCTTTCCAATTATCAGCACAATTATGTAATTATCAGCATTTAAATAATGACTTCTGAACAAGGTGACTTACTCTACCACTGGCGTTTTATTACGGGTATGGGTTATGAGTATAGAAGTACATTTCAATTTATCTTGCAGAATAACAGTGAGCTGACTCCTGATAAACTGCATCAGGATGTAAGATTGAGCAATGTCTACATTTTTACATTGTATTTTGATTTCACACAGATTTAATAAATTTACAAATTTTTCAGAATTGCTTAACATTAAATGTTACTATTACATGAATGCTAAGGATACTGTTATCTTTTCTCATTGCTTTTTCTTGATATAATTTTGAATTTCAATGGATTTGTAACATTTGAGAGTAGTAATGTGTCAGAGCTTCATCAGAGCAGACACTGATATAAACCAGTCGTGCTCATCTTAAAATTCCAGCAGAGGGCAGTCACGCCTTGGTAGCGCACACTTCTCACTTGTTTAAAAAGGTGCACTACAGAGTTCTCGTATAAACAAAGTTATTTTTACATTCAGTGTTTCTCAGCAAAAGAAACTGTATATCCTTAAAGCCTGATTTTTTCTTAATATTTTAATTTCTGCATTGTTTAAAGCCATGCTTACTAGCTAGCAGTCTTCCTCTTTACTGCCTTTATTAGAGCATTGCTACGTTTCTTTGCATGTTACCGCCATGAACTGTCGAACAGGGGAATAGCGTGAAACCCAACGGGACTGTGTATTGTGTTGCCCCATGTGCTCATGCACTTGCATGCCCGTCCTCGTCCTCTATGCAAACAAAATGGAGACCCACTCTCAAAAATACAGCTCCATAGAACTACTAGTGGTCAAAAACTCCACAGGGTACCTTTAATCAACAGCTTACGAGCAAAGCCAAAGCTATCAGATTTTTTAAACTCCCAAATATCGAAATCAGCATCTTGGTCGGGCTATAATGGATATTGGTTGCTAACTCTATCCTGTCCAAAAGAATTATTCATCACAATGACTAGCTATTACAGAGTTTTGACTTGAAGAGCCTGGGATGTCTATAATATCCAAAACTTTAAAACGTTTAAGTGATAATGTACAGGTTTCTGCTTTTAACCTCTTTCAGCTTGATCCAGCAACAACATGCTAAAATGGCTGCGGCACATGAAACAGGAAAGCTTTCTGTGACAGTGGGTCTAGACAGGATTAAAACTCATTAAAAAACAACCCTTCTCTTCCTACTGAGACCTCACATGACAACATGTTAAAATTTCAGCATTGTTTACCCCAATCTTCTGTTATACTTAAAATAAAAAAATACATGTCTAGCTTTACTTTTATTTAATTCACACACCCACACTAACAAACACACACACAAGGCCATAATTCTACCATTAAACTTGTGAATGTAATATCAGAAGTTTAAAAAGGTGTTACTATTTTTTGGAGAACATCAAGATGCTAATGACTCATACAGTACATCAGATAATAAAACAAAGTCAACGTGGAAGATTAATTAAAGGGTTTCTAAACACCCTCTGCCATACTCTCCCCTCTTATCCCTTCTTATTCTCTCCAGCCAGCCTCGCCAGATGAGTGCCACTCTATTTAATCCAGAATCTTTGACATTTAGATGTAAAAGACAGGGAGGAAAGCAGGTCCAAACAAAAGGGACAATTTTAAACAGGTCTTTGTCTTTGTCAAAGGAAAAGAAACGGATTAGCTCTGAGATGCTACTTTGAAGCCCTGGAAATTTGTAATAAAAAATTTAAGCTACAAGCAAGCCGGATGGGACGGATCGGGGGGGGGGTAAGCACAGCTATTCATTTGACTCTGCATATATTAGGGTCTGTAATTCAAAGGTTGTGCTGTGTGTTTTTGTAATTTTGGCTTTAACAAATATTTTTGCTTTGATATACTGATTGTCCTGTGGCAGGCTGCATGATGCTAGAAGGGAGGGCCCGAGAGAACGAGCAGCCTCCTGGCTCTAATGAGAAGGTCATAGCTCTCTAATTATCATAGGCAGCTCAGTAGCATCCTTCAAAAGAGCCCAGGAAAGCACCAGTTTCAGACAATACTCTGAAACAACTATCTTCAGTCACATATGTAAGATAACATGATCGTCAAACAACATTACGTATTAAAAGTATGTATAAACCATTAACTATATATGCACCTTTACTGTACACATCTCACTCACAGATACACACAAAATTCCACACAACCATGTAAACAATAGTGTTATCTCACACCCACAATTACAATTACCAACAACAACAACTAACCAGCTATTAATGTTATGTTAATGTTAATGTGGGTCAGCGATACAGCGATACTCACAACTCTCTTGGTACTATAGCTAACATCACAACAAAAGCATATCTTGTCAAACTAGAAAGTAAGCTGAATGTCCGTGGGCAAGTCATTTAATGTCATTTAACACACAAATCATGGCAGGAATGGCTGGAATAGTGTTGTGTGGCTCAGTCCAAGCCATTTTGTGTATTTCCCATTTATAGAGCCAGGGTACAAACAACAGATTTTTTTTCAGTGTGCATAGAGAACGGACAGCTAGCAGACCGTGAGCAGATATTCGCTGAATTTGACAAAAAGACGTGTATTGGATTAGAATCACATACCCCACCTTTAATACTACAGTGGGTGGTTGACTAGAGCATTGGTTATCTGAACAAATGGACAAATATGATCTTAACTGTAGATGAAGCTGGAGGATTGTATGAAAAAATCCCTTAAGGTGCTTATACATGAGCACACTCGCTGCCAAAATTTTAAATCAGTAAAAACATGGATTATATTCAGTGGGTTACTCTCTGTCCAACAACTGGAAGAAACATAATAATCTCACTCTCCAAAAGTATATTTGTGTAGGCAAGCTATAACTTCCATAATTACCACCTTTAGATGGAACAGGACAAAAGCATTCTAAGCATTCTATGGAAAAATTACTTAACCATCACCAAATATGATTAAACATCATATATGAGCTGAGACAGACATTAACAAACATGCTGCTGATGAAAACTATTAAAAAACTATACGGTAAAGGTTTACGCCGTTTTAAGGCATTATGTTATATTATGTACAGTATGTCTTGCTTCCCTATTATGTAATTACAAGCAAAGACAAAAGATACACTTTATCAATATCTGATATATCTGGGTTTTGGGGTTTTTTTTAATATGAGGCATTGTACAGCCTTGAGCATTTGTGTGACAGTTGAAAGATACTAATTATCATTCATATATGACGTGAAACAGGCATGAAAAATAGAATGCAAGATTGATTATTAATGACATGTTTGACACTTTAAACAAAAAACCTACTTAATGTGCTCAGAGCTGAAAAGAAAAGAGAAAATTATGCTGCTGTTTTGACTGATTTGTCAGAAAGATGGGTGTTGACAGGGTCCCTCATGCAAAAAATATAATAAATAAAAAAAGAAGCAGAAAATTAATAGCACATGAATTGGTTCTAAACTATCCAGTGGCTCCCCAGTAAATTGCCTGCAAATTAATCTAATTAAGAAACCCACAGTATGACTCAGTGTGCTGTCACTGAAGCTAACACATCTTCCACAGTTTGTAGCAGTGTCAAGTCTTGAGAAATAAGATTTGTAAGACATTTTTGAAATTTTGGAAGACATAGGCAATGAGAGAAAAAGAGTAAACAAGTTAAATGATGAACAGATTATCAGTGAATTAAGGGAAAACTGTATTTGAGAATAGTAGTATTTAGGTAGCCATTGGCTATCATAGTAATGCCCTTCAAGTGTAAGCTGAAATACTTTCATTGGTGGGTTTTGGAAGTAATATCGATCTATGACCATTTCTGAGGACGTTTTACCAAACTCAACACAACCTTATATCTTGTATCTTTACGGACAGAAGAGAGCTTCCATTTGACATGTTTTGGATTACACAAGAGACTATTTTCAATTTTCTTGCCATTTCAGAATAAAAACTTACAACCCATGGCTCAGAAGTACAATAATAATGTAAGACATCTCCATCAATTTTCCACTCTACTTCAGTATGTTTTAACAAGTCCTTATGGAGAGTACAGTACAGTTGGGAGATAAAAAGCTTCTTTTCTTCCCCTGCTTCTGCCTCACTTCGCCTCCTGCCTTATCAATCGACCGCCCAATGGATTTCACGTGACAACAGGCCTGGTACAGACAAGAGCACAGGCCCTCTCTAACTTGACAACCATTAGCCTGCGAGAAGGGAGGAGGCGGGAGAGGGTCTCTCGGTGTCCTGTAACTGATGTGTCGTGCACTGAGCCATCTCCCTCGGGTCAGGCGCGGATGTATTCACTCTGACAAGCGTCTCGCTCCTTTCTCTGTGTCCCGACGAGCCTATTATCATGAGGTCCTGTGAATGTTGTGCATTCTGGGAAGTGGCACATAAAAGAATGATCAGGCAAAGCTTTCAGACAGAAGTCATTCGCACAGGCAGGCTCTTTGTTGAACAAAATGGAAATGCAGCAACGAGAGGTGCACCTGTTGAGCATCCTTGTGGAGACACAAGCACTCACACTTGGTATTATGTGCCTTATTATTTATATGGGGCTGTCAGCTAATAATGCATGGGCCTCTCACTGGAGCACTTTCTGCCATCTTTGAAAGTCATGGCAAGAGGCACCCATGGTTTCTGAGACATCAGTGGTCTTCTCACCAGGGTGTTGTCTGAAGAAGTCATTCCCACTTATATACTGATATAATGCATCTGTGCTGCCGTGAGCGGAGAGCAGTCTTCTTTATCTCGGTTCACTGATTTACTTCTCCTCTATTCTGCTTAGTACATCAGCCTGTATGTTACTGTTGAGCTGATGATTTTAGGTCCTGGGAAATGATATAAGTACTGTATGAGTAAAACCATTTCTCTCACAGCTCACTTAGCTCAAAAGAAATCTGAATATAAGCTTCAAGATTTTAGATTTTCAGTATACCCATTGCTAATAGCTGTAAGCACTGAGATTGGCCTGAAAGGTTTAAGGGCATTGTTCACTTATCATGTGATAGAGATATTTTTTATGCAAGAGCGAGCCCTGATTAGAGAGTGAGTTTTAATGACAACTAATTAGCCAACCTCTTTAGCCTTGGCGTAATGATCAAACGAGCTGTCATCGGGTACCTGATACAATGATCCTCTCACTCTTGATATGATATTTTATTCCTCTGCAATTATGCAGCCCCCACTGCACCACATGTGTTTATTGCCTCAAGCACACATGTCAAATTAAAGAGCAGCTTATGCACCTGATATTCAATTATTGCCTGCTGCACCACCATGCACAATGGGAAAATGTCAAAGCCAGCAATCTACAGTACTTCAAGCAGCAGTCGGTACGCTGCGATCACCGAGCACTCATGCATATACACAGACAGGAATTTGAATATTGAATAGGAACATTTTCCAGCTTGTCTATGCTCAGTTGGCTTTTTTATACTTCCCTTTGTCACTATAAAGAGAATTTGGCATATGACAGTATTGCTTGCCAGGAGGAAGAGCTCAAAACTAATGTTTGCTTACAATATGAAAAAAAAAAATCACAACAAAACTTCTTAAAATATACTGTAAAAATAGAGTTATAGGAGATTTAGCTAAGTAAATGCATTTATTTCACACAGCTGCTACATTTTTCACTGACTTTTAGTCATAGTCACTTTCAGAATATTTTTTCAACAAGCACTGGTGGCAGGTTCATAGAGCAACAAGATTATAATTTTCCATATCAGCGAAATTAGATGCTGCAGACATTCTTGAAGGGCTCTGCTTAACTTTATCCAACATCCAGGGGTTCTTGATGTATTTGTACTAAAGTAGTTGAAATTTGCAGGAGCACTTCATTTATCTATATAAGTTGTATTGGGAGCAGATACAAGAATATATTTTGAAGAGAATGAGAATCCATGTGTTTATAATGAATGCTGCTGTGGTAAAAAATCTATAAAGACTGCATTTCTATGGATAATTTAATTATTTCACAAACCATGAAAGTTTAATTATTCTTGAACTAGTCTTTGAGATAATTTCTAGGTCTTTGTCTTCTCTGCAGTCCCTTGACAAATTTATAGCTGTACGAAATGTGATTCTGATTATTCTTCTGCAGCTAACCCAGTGTTTACCCCATCTTTTATGAACTGAAATAGGCCTAGCTCCTTTTTAATTGACTTATTCTTCCCATTTATTCAAACACGATGCTGTGGTCATGGTCTAAGTGTTTAATGCTTTCCGTTTCCTTCCTCTAAAGAGCCAAGTGCTGTTCTATTGATGTTAAAATGTGTTGGTCTCCTAATTATACACTTCTTGAAAACAGATTGTCATCTTGGCAGTGTTTCACTTCATACTTCTGGCTTAGTTCATTTTTTCTCCCTGCTTTGTGCACATCCAGCATTATCTTGTGTGTCTCAGAATCTACAGTGAATGATCTTACAATCGCACTGTTAGAAAACAAGAGGGAAATGTTAAGGAATGTTTGGAATGGATAGGCAGTATACACAGTTTCTGGAAAACTTTGACTTCATCAAACTCAACTACAGTATCGTCCATTTTATATTTGCTTACTTAGCTATTAAAATACTACATAATGTAAGCACTGTAATTTTATTTGGCTTCCCGTTGACATATGTTTATATGTGGAAAGCAAAGCAGGATTTGACTGCTTTATGGAGTCTCTTGTTTATGAATTCAGTTGATTAAAATATTAATTGCTGCAGCTCTGATGAATTAGTGAGGTGACATCACAGAAATGATTGACTTAAACGCCACCTCATGTGGTCATGTCATATGTAATAAATCAGAGACTAACACTGAAAAATGTGAAATAGGTCCATGTTCAGGTCCTGCCATGTGAAGTTTTTGATTTACTGTATCGGGAACAACAACTTCCTTTCTATTCACTGTTGGCTACAGTTGAGGGAGGGTGTGGACGAAGAGAACAGCAGATAGACACGTTTGATTTGGTGAAAAAAGTGTGCATTTCTAAACACCTACAGCATTGAGCCGGTATGGAATAGATAGCCAGGTTCTGTGACAGTTGCCATTCTGCTGCTACTATAATGACATGTACATTGAGGGTCTGAGTGGTTGTATGACAGAGCAGCACAGCCCTGCAGTGGGAGACATCACTTAACACAGGAGTACAGTACACACCACCCTGACTGGGAGCCCACTGGCTGCTCTCCCTGGTCCCTGGTGGACAGTGAGTTAACTTACCACCTGCTCTGCTGTATGGTTTGTGACAAATGTTGATAGATGTTGCAAGTTTAAAGAGATAATTGATTGTTTAGGCCAGGGATTCCCCATATGTAGGCTTAATTTATCAACGGCCTGTTTTTCATTTGCCAATTTGCCATTATTTATTGTGGCATTTACTGGTGTGTGTGTTCTCGAAAGTGTGCATTCATGACAGATGTGCTTCTCAAAGCAAAGAAGTGTAAAGGCCTGTGTCTTCAACATTAAGGTTAATCTAATTGAAAATTGTGTACGCAAATGGCTGGACTTATTGTCATGAGCATTTAAAGAAAGTGTTACATCCTTCTTTTCCTTTTGGCTGTTCCCTTTCAGGGGTCGCCACAGCGAATCATGTGCCTCCATCTAACCCTGTCCTCTGCATCCTCTTCACTCACACCAATTAACTTCATGTCCTCTCTCACTACATCCATAAATCTCCTCTTTGGTTTTCCTCTAGACCTCCTGCCTGGCAGCTCCAACCTCAGCATCCTTCTACCAATATATTCACAGTCTCTCCTCTGAACATGTCCAAACCACCTCAATCTGGCCTCTCTGACTTTATCTCCAAAACATCTAAACTGTCCCTCTGATGTACTCATTCCTGATCCTGTCCATCCTCGTCACTCCCAAAGAGAACCTCAACATCTTAAGCTCTGCTACCTCCAACTCTGCCTCTTGTCTTTTCTTCAGTGCCACTGTCTCTAAGCTGTACAACATCGCTGGTCTCACCACCGTCTTGAACACCTTTCCTTTCATTCTTGCTGATACTTTTCTATCACACAACACACCTGACACTTTTCTCCACCTGTTCCAACCTGCTTGCACTCGCCTCCACCTCTTTTCCAAAGTCTCCATTGCTCTGAACCGTTGACCCTAAGTACCTTCTTGACCTCTGCTCCCTGTAACCTCACAGTTCCACCTGGGTCCCTCTCATTGACACACATTAATTCTGTCTAAGCTTCATTCCTCTGTTTTCCAGAGCAGACCTCCATCTCTCTAGATTTTCCTCCACCTGCTCCCTGCTCTCACTACAAATCACAATGTCATCCACAAACATCATAGTCCATGGAGTTTCCTGACTAACCTCATCTGTCAGCCTGTCCATCACCAGAGCAAACAAGAAGGGGCTCAGACCCGATCCTTGATGCAGACCCACCTCCACCTTGATGCAGACCCACCTCCACCTTGAACTCCTCTGTCAGTAATTACTCTTTTACAAACATGCTGTGTGTATATAAAAGCTTTAACAGGGAGGAACCATGTGGTCGACCCAAAGCCCCTCCATAGGAGAGCAGTGTTGCAGTAAGCACCTGTTCAGTAGATACAGGGAAGGAATGTAGACTGGGGAAGTTTCTTTCAGGGTGCCCCAGATGCCAGTATAACACAGATGTTGTAGTGTTGCTCCAAAACCACAATCACAACATATGGTAATTGCTGCAGAATTATTTTCTGGCCAGCTCTCTAACCAGGGGCTGATAAAATGGAGAAGTCAGCTACCGATGCTCTACGGAATGAACACCTGCCAAATCTAACTACATGAAATGTCAGTCCTGTGAATGAAGGGCCACCAGGTAAAGCCATTAGGGCTTGTGATGGCCACAGCAATCTGAGAGGCCATGGGTGAATGAATCCACAGATGTTTCTCTCAACATTCTTCACAAAGTTGATTGTTTGTGATCCTTCGTTTGCTTGACCTGAAGCCTGTTGGTCCTGTGGGAATTTTTAATATGTGATAACAAATTTACCTGTGAGATACTTTATCGAAAATAATTTAAAAGAATGCAGTTGTTTAAGTGTTTTTTTATTTACGCTGTGCTTCAAGTTTCAAGGACAGATTTTCTACTTGTCTTGTAGAGGGAGGGAAAGAAGTTATCTGGTATGGACTGCCAAAGGTTACAGCCAATCATGTTTGAGTTTTAATTTTATATCTTCTTGCAAATTAAATCATTTGTGTTTTGTGATATTCTTAATTATACAAAAGATTACTGTGTTATAATTTCCACTTCAATCCCCACACAAAATTCACTTTGAGTCACTATAAGAGTATGGACCCTGCAGATATGATGCTCTTGGTCCAGGCTTTGCACACCAAGAGTTTTCATTAATTAGGTGTGCTAATTTGTACTTTTGTCAACACAGCTGACTAATGATATAAACATAAAAATCCACATGGTGCTGTACTTCCATTCTATTGCAGGATAGAGGAAGATTATCTAAAGGTAAGATTTACTATCCCTCTTTTTATCCTTCTTGACCTCTAAGTGAAAATTTTCAGGTGTGAGTCTTAATGTAAAATATATGTCAATTTTAAGCCCTGTGGAAGCAGGGTGGGTTTATGAGGTTTTGCTCCCTCAGCACCTTGGTATCTTAACATTTTTTATGTCTGCCTTGTAGACCAAACTGAGCCAGATTTAATATGAGCAGATTCTGGAAAACTGTATACATACTATAATTGTTTTTGTATGATAAGAAAATATATTTCAAAACATTAAAAGTAAAGAAGCATTTCCTCCAGGGGTGGAAGATAGCTCCTGCCACCCGCCAAATGCGGTGAACCTACCAGCCAGGTTGGCAGGTAAAAAAAAAATAGAGAGATTTGTGACATTCCACAATGCAGATTGAATCGCGAGTCTGCTTGTTTCACACGGACACTTTAACGAGGAGACACAGAAAACAATGTAGCATTTCATCGCACGGATTCACATTTAAGATGCGTTGATTTATTCACGATGTCCACACATGCATTGCTAGCTAGCTAATGTTAACTAGTAGAGATGAAAAGGCAGCAAAACATCTTTCCATTCATAATTCACTCTTCTGACGGTTTCTTTAATTGTGATGCATTTGCAAAGAAACATTAAAAACTGTTAAAACTTGGCCAGCTTGTGCTGCATCCACAATGCCTGCAGGAAATGAAAGCTTGATACTAGTAGCTCCATTTTCATAGCCTAGCTTATTAGATGAGCTTAACCGAGCCAAGCTAATTACAACTTACTATATCCATGGTGTCGCCTAAAACTACTTAGTTAGATGTTTGGCTGACTGCTGCTAATATTCTCAACATGATGAAACTATTCATAAAGTTAGTCTAACAACATGTGGTCAGTTATAGTTGACTAATTTATGTAAACCTGCCACCATAGGAACAGTGGTTACATAACCTTCGAAACGAGCCACAACTTAACCGTGCGCATGCATTCGCACCATATTTGTCCCAATATTGTAGATTTTTATTATTTTTCTTTATTATTTATTTAACATTTCAGGAGTAGCATATTTCAATAGACCAATATCCCCTATCAAATAATCGTCCAACTACAGAATCATTTTATATTATACCACTACTCACTCCATGTATACTATAGGAATATGGGGAGCATGTGGAAATACTATTGTATAATATCTATATTTGAAGGAGATCATGCACAGAACCGCTAAGCAGCACGTCTCGATAGGTAGCACATAAGCAGGTTACACCGGTTAAGAAAGTGGCTGGTAAAAAAATTGAGTGGCTGGTAGATTTTGGAATCCACCAGCCTGCCAGGTGGCAGGTGGACGAAAAAATTTCCAGCACTGATTTCCTCATATTTTTCTTAATCTTTACAATGGTGCCAATAGATCTGGACAAGATCATACTCACCAGCACTCAGTTACCTAACATAATTCTTATCTGCAATATACTGGTTGAATCTGAATTTTTAAAACAAATGTTGCCATCATAGAAATGTTCTTTCTAGACATGCCAATGCCTATATTCCCTATGCTCTCTCATCGCAAACAAAATGTTGCTTCCTTGTCAAATTGACTCATTTCCCAGTGTTGTTGAGGCACATCTAAAACATAGTTAGGGTTTTGTGAAGCATTCAGCAACATCCAGGAGCAGCATTTTATCTCACTCCAAGGCGTGACTTACCAGTCACCCGGATATTCAATCACTGAGCTTTCTTAATTGTAAATGTTCAAATGTGGTCGTTTTGCTCTGGCTATTAGCTTTGCAGAGTGTGTGGAATGTGTTTCTGTTGCAGCACAGTTGAATTCAGCCATTATTCATTCACAGCTCAGAACCAGCCGATGGGGTTGGTTAGAAAATGAGCCCTGTTCTCTGTTTCTCAAGTGAGTGTTTTTAGTCTAGGGTAAACACACATGCACACATGCTTTTATACACACATGCACTCACACATAACCTACACACACAGAGACACTACAAACTACAGAGCCATCAGAGGAACAAATTAGAAGTCAGTCTTGTCCTCTTCTGAGTTTTTGGCTCCACCATCTGGTCTTCACTGACACAGTCTCAGCCCAACACTTGCACTAGTCATAAATAACATTACGGCTTATACATTACATAAAACTGAAGCGAAAAACATATTCTGCATATACCACACTACACCTTAGTTGACTTTTGTTTAGAAACTAAATCATTAGCTAATTCTGCTTTCATTTCAACGATTAATAAACTGTTAAATGTTAAATACTAAAATCTGGACTTGTAACATGCAAAACAAAATCGGTCTTTTGAGACCTTAGATGTAACAACCTGAATGACTATTGATCACAGACGGAAGAAAATGCCATGAAAATGTTAATTGCTAAGTTCAACAATTTTGCAGCCAAATCAAGAATTATTCTGGAATATTGTTTAGACCATCATCTAATGGGTCTGGCATAAATAAGAGTGTGACTGTGTTTGTTTCTAATTTGCAATGAGGAGAAGAAAAGGAGCACAGCCGTGGCTTTGCATGGTTGTCTTCAGAAGACTAAGTTTATTGATTGGTGGAAATGAGATTGGTGAAGAGAGGTTTTTTGCTCCACAGGGGGTAGACTGGTAAAGGAAGGAGGGTGTCTCACTTAAAAAGATCTCATGGTATGGCAGCCTTTATTAAGACTCTTCATTTGCTTTTGAAGACAGGCTGGGGGGATCAGTCCTGGCAGGTTACAAACGTGTGGTGTCTCCATTGCTTATTCTCCTACTGACAACATCCTTTGAAAAAATCATTTTTTCTGGCTGTGTGTGTGATTTACAGGTAGGTGTCTATGTGTGTTTGTGTAACTGCCTCCTGTAGAGTTAATTTTAGCAATTAACGCTTATCTGTTGCAAGCCAACACTCTATATAAAAGATATCAATCCATTTTTATGGATAAAGATATTCAAAAGGAAAATACACCAATTATGCTTTTTCTTTGTGTTGTTATACCTTAGTAATGTATTCACTGAAAAAGGACCCTTTTGCTACTTAAATATTTTTTATGTTTTCTAACATAAGTCACCCATAACAGTTACAATCACTTTGATAACACTGCCTTGTTTAAACAACAGATGCAATAGTTTGGTAAATCCTGAAAAATAATTCCTTTTTCACACAAAGCAGGGTGAAAAATGATTACTGAGTACAGGAGGCCAAATGTGAAATTTTATTAAATTTTTTTGAATTATATAAATGAGATTTTAAAAAATATTTTTCAAGTAAATTACAGCAAATTTAATTTCAGTGTTTCATACACAGAGATTACTCCATACAGACTTTTCAGAAAACAGGTAAAATTCAAAAGCTCGTTTGATGGCTCAGTTACTGACACACCATTTTAGTAGACCACAAGCCAATGTGGACACATTTCCTGCATTATAGTGTGGGCAAAGCCCCAAGGAACAGCACCGGGCTATGAGACGATTTTGGTTAGGTGGCCACAGTCAGAACTGCAGGTCACATGATGCCTACTGGCCCAAAAATAATTGTGCACATACATAATCATTAGAAAAGAAATGGCTATAAAACATGAATACATTTTTGTGAGCGTCACAAACACGCCGTTGTGACTCATCAATTTTAGAGCCATTAAGTCCAAAAAAAATGAAACGTCTACAATATCACTACATTATTATCAAAGGCAATTTGTCAGGAATTTGCCTGAAAAATTCCACTTGACAAATTCCACCTGAATGAATGGATGGATGCTAAATGTATAAAAATGTATGTGTGGATTTCTAATTAAAAAGTATGTTAGAAACATTTTTTTCTCAGTTTCTCATTTTTTTTTATTATGATCAAATGGGTATAGTCATCATACACAGCATGACCTTATTAACCTTGTTTAATGTCACAGCCTATTTCTATGTCCATAGGTATATTTCACATGCTTGTGCTGAACATGTGCCAAATTAAAATACTCACCAGATATTGTTACTCAAATTTTATTCAAATTCAAAGTCAAAATTTATTTTACTAAATTATGAGATCAATCACAATATCCTGTAATAAATTTAGGACACTGCTGAATAGAGCTGAACTGTGTGTGGATCTGTGCATGAGACATGCGATAAAATAGACATTGACTTAAAAGTGGGTTTATCTCCTCCTACACACCTTACCACCTCCACTAATGATGGAGGGGGTAAGGGTATTTGCTCAGCTAAAAGCCCGGCATGTTTGTTTTGGAGGAGCATTCAAGCACTTCTTCCACAACATATTCTTCCTCTCCCTGCTGCTGTTACCGCTGCTGAGAACTGGCAGAGTGGGTTGCCTTCCATTAGAGCAGCATTGGGAAACTAACCATGCAGAAAGCAGCAGGCTTAAGGAAAACTTGTTTCTCTTTTAAATGGATAGGCGGTAAACACTCTCCCTAGTGATTGCTTTCTCCTGACAAAAATGATATTTGATGCTTATACCAACTGACTAGGCCCGGATGAAGCCCTCACTAGCTGGGTCTCTGCCGCATTCAGGGTTGAGGAAAATTTCTATATATAAAATAACAGTTCAACTGACCTCAACCCCTTCAAAGCAAATAGAAAGAAACCTTCCATATGCAATGACCTATTTGATTTAGCTCATTTTAAATTAGGGGGAAATTATCTTCCTATAACTTCCTGTATGTGACTCCTGAATTTTTTCAGAAAGAGTTCACAGGATGGCCTGGGAGCAATGTTTTTTCAGAATGTTGAGGGAAGCAGGACATTTGTTTTTATCTTCATTATGCCCTAACGAGTGGTGTAATTCTGTAATTCTGCCTGCCTTGATCATGCTCATCATCCCGGTGCACAATGCATGGTGGAAGGAGACTGCAAATGCACTTTAGCTACCCGGTCAGAAAATTTGTCTCCATGCTAAAAGAACTTTAAAACTGTAGGACACTTAATCTAACATCATGTTTTCAAATGTATTTATTAGGTATGCATCATAAACTGAGGTAGGCATTTGGAGTATAAAACAAACTGATCAATTATTTAAATTGTCATAACGTAGTTTGACTTTTCTGACACAATTCAGGATGATAGGATGGCAGAGGCTTTCCTTTAATATGCAGATCAAGTAGGCGACTTAATGCAAACGAACTTCAACACACAACACAAAAACAAATGTGCATGGCTTTCTCTGTCAGGCAATAGTGGCTGGTAAGCCATGATGCATGACACAGCTATAAACAGTACAATGTAGACCTTGTTTGCCAAGCCCTTGTTAAGGTGTGTTCAAACTAATATAGAAACTAATTTTAGAGGCGATGCAAAAGTCAAAGGCAAAAATGCAAAAGTGCGAATTCAAAATGTTTTAACTTGAGCAAACAAAAACACATCTCAAAGCTGCATCACATCACCTGAAAGAATGTACATGGACAAGGGGAAAAATTAAAGAGTTTGGAGGAAAGCAACAGAAAGAACTGAAGTCCTGGAGAGTTTCGAGATCAGTCTGAGTGAGCCTGAGCAGTCACTGAAACATACAGTCTGTGCATGATGTTAGCTAACTGTAGCTAACATTTGTACATGTGGTGCATTGGACAAACCATTAGTGTATTACAACAATGGTAGACTGAGCCCCACTGAATACAACACAATAGCATTCATAACAATAAAGTCAATACAGTATTACCATTAAGGAACTCACTCAGGGGATGCCTTCATATATATATATATATGTGGGGCTTTACATATCTTCTATTCTGTTTAGAGATATGGTGTGACATTTATGAAGCAGAGCAAATTTTTATTAATATCATGTCAGAATCTTAAATCACTTGGAATGTGTTTGATCATGCTTTTCCAGTAATTGCAGTTTTTTTTCCAGTGGTATTCATTGTACCAATTGTAGTGGTTTAAACATAAAAGTAATTGGCAATTTCTTAAGCACTTAATCTATCATTTCCCCAATTAACTGCACAGTTAAAGGGCTTCTTTGTCTAATTACACTGAAACAAGAGGATTATAAACAGTGCTAAGCTTTGTTGCTGATCTCACTGATGGTAATGCCACGCCCTTATAGGATACGAATGCTTTAACTTTTAGATGTAAATCAAGAGATGATTATTACAATGTCTCTAACCCTTTTTACCACCCTTGTTTGCCATTTAGAAAATGAAGAATACAAGGCGGAGACACTTATTCAGAATGGTACCATAATCATGTAAAAATTATAAGTTTATTTGCCTTAAAACATTTATAATGCCCATGATCCCAAGAGATTCATCCCCAAATGAGTAAATAAATACCATTGTAATGCAGCACAACCCTGCCCCCGATTTGAGGCAAATCCCCTATTAGGAGTATAAATCTGCAAGGCTTTGTGGGTAATTAGCGAACAAGCTCGGGAATGTTAGCAGGGTTTGGCAGGTGCGTTTGATCAGTGGCAAGAGGCAAAATCACTGTTGACAGAGGGAGATGGCAGGAGGATGGAGATAGGAGGGCAAGTGGGTGGGGGAGAGAGAGAAGTGTGAGGGCTGAGGGGCAGGTTTTACTAAACCACACTTTTTTTTTCCTACCACAGACACACTCTACAAAGACAAGGCAGTGCCTTTATATGAGAATATTTACAGGACAACTGACAGAAATTAAGTTTATCAATTAACTATTGAGTACGGAAGCTTTTTGTAGTGTACTGTTTGGTTAATCCTGAAAGACCACAGAGAAACGTCAATGATCAACTAATGAGACGATGATAAAGCCCCATCTAATTTAAACATGTAAAATATAGCGCTTGGGTAATATTGGTCTGACCTAAAACTAACTGGGCTTTAGAACAAAAGCAGTAGTCTTGTTTCATAATGAGAACTTCTTGAGCCCTGTGAAAGCTATTAGAATACTCCCATTTTAATATTTATGATCACCTCATCATTTAATTTTGTTCTGACCTAAGATTATAGTTGTATGGTTGAATTTACTATTGATTATAGTAAGTGTAAAGGTGATGTGTACCAAATTAATACAATGCAAATCAAATGCACTCTAATGACTACTCTTAAATACATCTTATGCTACTGAATTATTAATATTATTGTGTGTGGGTTACCATGGGTTCAATGAGGCCTAATTAGAGGATATACACTAAAGCTAATTTGCAGATGCCAGAAGCATAGTTTATATATAAGAGCTAATATTTGAAAGTCAAATTAAAGTTGAAAAGGCCTGTAATAACTGTTAATTAACTCTGGTTTTGTTTTTTCCTTTGACAAACTTGAATTGAGTACAATATTCACAGGGCTAGTGCTTCGCATTTCTGACCACAAAGATAAATTTCAAAGCTTTTAATTATTCGTTTGATGTGGGTATTCTCTGTAGGTTAGATATTATTTTAAGATCTCTTTGTTCAAAAATTCATTTTTATTATAGCTGCATGAAATGCAAGGCAATTCCCCACATAACTAACCATTGGTGCAATTAACATCTTCGATCGAGTTCATATTCCTGATAATTTATACAGACTATGCACCTCCCCTGTGATGGCTTGTAGGGTTTGACTCTTCCATAGCTCCCTTGCATTTACAGAATCAGTTTCATACTGATGAAAATGGAAAGTGAAACTTTAATGAACAGGACTTGACTGTCACAATAATAAAGACTTTGAAACAACACAGAGGCCAGTTCAACAAGCAAGCCGACAGCAGCACCAGTGTAGTGACATCAAACCAATTAAGACTGACGATAAATATTAACAGGAGTGGGTATTAACAGAACATGACTGGGAAGCCAAGTTGTAAACAAGTGCTAGATGGCTGATCATTAAAACTGTGTCACACAGTGCCGCACAGCAATGGAGAGATTTAAACACTAGAATTGATCTTTCTTCAGAGATGAATGAAGCACTGAGTATTATCTTGTAAACAGAATAAAACCTTGTCAATACTTTAGGTAGCATACACCTATTAAGTCATGACACAATTTACAATAGCAGGTGAGCATTCAGTAGTCTAGATAAAGTCTTTCGGGAGATTTTCACACTAAAAGAAAGAAAATATAAGCAGTTGCATTAATGTCCACAAAAAACAATCAAAGGTGAAATGGTTACAAAAAATACAAGTGTCCTTAAAAAAAAAAAAAAATGAGAGTCTGTCCCAGTTATCATGAAATTCAATCATCAAACTGTGCAAATGCACACACATACACACACCTAAAGATAATCATATCATTTCAATGGCTATGAAGTAGACCAAAACTACTAAGCCTGAATTTAGTGACAAAAATACAACCAAATGCAGTATACACTGTGCTACAAAATCGTAGTGTGAAGTTTGAAAGACGTAAGCATTTTCCAGATAGAGCAGGCCTAATGAAAGACGTTATCGAGTTTCATTATGCGAAACAGGATCCAGTGTGAAATTGAACCATACTAGAGAATACGAGTCAGGATAGTACAACCTCTGCTGATTCAATTTGGATTTTATATTATATATATATTTGTCTCACAACAGAGAGAAAAAGAAAGTAAAAAAAAATCTGGTGAGGAGAAAAGACTTCTTACTTACAAATTGCAAGTGCCTATCCAAGTGCTATAACATCAACATAAAACAAACATTAAAATGATGAGCACTTGCACAGTTCTTAACTTTTATCTTTGCTGACCATGGTTGTACAGTTGAAATGTGCTGACATCAAAGAATGTGTCCATCAACAGCCTTTGTTCACAATTCACTTTACTGTCTATAAGTTGAGAATTAAAAGTATTTCTTGCTGTTAAGTTGTCCTGTAGGTTTGCCTGACTCACTGGGTTACAAATTATTACTATATATCACAGCTTTTAGAAACAGGAAAGGCCATGTCAGACTCTCACCTCATCATGGGTACAATAGTGTGGTTTCCATTATTTTGATTTGGCATCAAATAATACTTAAAACAGCTTATATAGCAGATTTAAGAGTCACAATAACAGAACATGCCTGAATCTGAACCAAAGTTAAGCCCACTTCCTTCAACTATACAAAGGCTGAAAATGGGAAACTTTGAGTACTGGTGAATGTCACGGTTGCTAATAAATAGGCAGGATTAACGCATAGCTTTTAATATTCGCGCTGCTTAATGGGCTGACAGTGTTGAATTATCTATAGGTCTCAGTGATTCAAAAAGGACCATCAAACTCAAACTTGAGAGCAGTGTCTTGTAATTGAATAATACATTACATGTGGCAATTATTTCTGTTAGAAGCAGACTGAGAAATCAATAACCAAGGGATCAAATCAAGGACTGTGAAGCTCTTGTTTCTATTCCCCTTGTGACCAATTACATCACCACAGTTTAAACACCTGCAGTGTCACAGTGAGCTGTGACACTTTCTTGCACACTTTCACCCTCTGTCTCTCTCACACACACTGACACACACACACACACACACACACTTCTACATTGTGTTAGACAGATACTTAAGACTTTCAGAAGAGAAAGGTGCTTATATTAAGATCTCATTTAAATGTGTACTGATTTTTACAATGTCTCGTCTATAGGATTATTGCACTAGTGTGTGCTAAATGAGCTGCATATCAAGACATAATTGTAAATATGGAATGATGGGAGAGTAATGCATCTTTGTTGAGATAATATGCACTCATTTCACAGCCTGACCTGGAGTTATAAATTATGCACTGGTTTTTAGCTCCAGGCAGTATCCTCCCATGACATATGTGGTGCTGATTAAGAGAGAGTGAAATGGGCCTGTTTTAATGAACATATCTCATTACACAAAGGCATAGCTCCAGTACATCTCTTAGAACACACAGGTGACAATGAACCTCTGACCACCTTGTGGTCTGTTGGTATTGGTGAATACAATTTGCTTTTATCTGAAATATTCACAGCTCCTAAAAAGACTGATATCAGGTCTCATTAAATGTTGATGCTCCGGGTGAGTAAAGAGAATACTGGCTACATCAAAGGCCTTGTTATGTCCAGTGAATACTAACTAATCCTGAGCTTCTCTTCAGGAGCGTATAAAGCCTGTAAGACCAGCAGTGTCTAGTTCACTGCTGGGACCGTGGCTGGTCCTTACGTTTCCAACAGGAGACTCCTATATATCACAAGGAAAAATGAGGGGCAAAACATAGATTGAATGAAGATGTATGATATTTTTATGTAATGTTCTGCTCTAGCATGTGTAGCATTGTGTTTCATCTGCCCTTTGTGATGCTCGGTGCACTGACATGCTTCCTCTCATCTGAGAATGGATCATCAAAACCGAAACAGTCAATACTGCGTAAGACACACAGGCTCACCCAAGCAATAATAGCCTGGAGTCAAAGGATACGTGTTCCACGGTTGATTGATTATTAGTCCCATTTGTATTATTTTGTTTGTTTGAGAGAGAGTGTGTGCGCAGAAGAGAAACAGAAAATATAGACAAAATGTTACCTACAAAGTAATTTCTTTTCCACTGTGATACCTTTACATTTAATTATTTTACTGAAGTACATTACTTGTCCAAAATGTTCTTTTATCAACAATAAAGACAGTGAACTTTGCCCAAGGCACAACCGTTAACATAACACAACTGAGGCCATCAAAACATTGTGAGGGAAAACAGAACCAGCAAAAACACCTGAGATATTAATAGCCGAATTGCACTCATTACTGAATGTTGGTGTCCACGGTCGTAACAGGATACTGAAATGCTATGGTGGCCACTCATAAACCTTGGCAAAGAGAAACACAGCGTTCATTAAATAAAAATCAGATCCACGTTACTCTGATGTAGAGACGGCTAGTGCAGTGCTGGAGCAAGTTTTACTGAAGGTTAAAACATCCACAGGCTAGTTGAATGAAGACATGCACAACCAAAGGACTTAACATCAAAAGAACCTGTGTTTTCAGCTATTCTCTGTGGTGGGCTTGCTTTGCATATTTCATGGCAGTAGATTTCATATCTATGCCCACCTTTCTTATTGATATGTGCAAAGCCTTTTCTGTATTTCAATTAAAATGGGTTTTTTTTCTTGCAAAATGTAATAGATTGTTCTGATTTGGAGGGAACAATTTGAATTGTTGTTCTTTACTGTGGCAGGGAGCCATGCTAACATGTGGAAGCCTTCACCCCTGTGCAGTTCTTCCCTTGAAGTGAAGAGTAAGAATAAGAACACAATGTTTGTTTTTCTCCACATAAAAGTCTCCAGATGACCTATGGTTCCAGCCAGACCTTTAAAAGAAATAGAGGACAATCAAAAGGACAAATGTGACGGGCCTCCTGTGTGAGGTACAAGATGAATGCGAAACAGCGCATCGGTTCTGTGATGTCTTTGACCTGATAGTTCAAAGCTGCTCTTGGACTCTGGACCCCCGTTCAGTATGTGAGCACCTCAGACAAAGGCTTTGTTCATAATAAAGTAATCCACCACATTGTTCCTTTGAGCTGAACACTACCATTTCAACAAACAGGGAGGACACTTTCCAGACTTAGGCAAAGCATGAATGTGCCCACAAACACATCACACAGACATAATTTAAAAATCTTTTCATCCATTTTAGACTAGTACATGATCATGATCTCCAATTTTTCTGACACACAAACTTATTTTTCTTTATATAATTTTTTGTTAATGAATATATATAGCAATATCCTCATTAAGAAATCCATACAGAGTCAACCTGGTCAAGCATACCTTGGTACACAGGTAACCTATGCTTTTCATTATACATACACTGTTCTCAACAAGTGTAGCCTTGTAAACAGGGTGCATAATGCACCTCTGTTTCACAGGGACAGGTTATGGGGTGGCAAGGCATAAGGCAGTGTGCTGTGGAGCTACAACCCCCCCTCCACCACCCTTGCTCTGGTATTAGGAGGCACAGTGAGGTGCTCCAGCCTGCAGTCCTAGTTAACTACGGCAAAGCAGCGAAGGCTGGCTGGTATGGTGCCTCCGTTCCTCCTGAGACAAGGGTGAGCAGGGCTTTGAAGTTAAAAGTGTGGCTGGGAGACAATATGAGCAGCATGTGAGCATCTATCTGTGGTGCATGCTCTGTGATGTAAGGGCAAAGGTGGGATGTGTGATGGTGTCCTAACTGTACAATAATTGTAATAGAAAGAATTCTCTGTGTAGGGTGACCATCAAGTTACAGTAAACAGATAATAGGAACTTCATTGCAAAGGCTGGTTTATATGTACAGATTTTGTGATTTAAACCATCCAGGCTTTAAATACAAGGTTGTTTTAGTAGTCTAAAAGGAACACAAGCCAGTAATTGCAAATGTTTAAATTGTTGAAACATGCATACAACAGCACTGCAAATTGATTCACCTTTATTTCCCGTTTTGCCTGTCATTTGGTGTTTATGTGTTGGAGAGTAAAACAGATCAATGGGAGGTCTGGAACTGGTTAAAAACTGTATGTGTTAAACTGTTCAGGTATCATGATGATAAAAGTGTCAATTAAGAGAGAAGAATGATCTGTCATTAACATTTTACATTTTAGACCTCTGACTATAGGCCTATAGCCAATACAGGCAAAGAGAGGTTTAAGTGCACACTAAAAGTGTCTATTTCTACCGTAAATTCCTTTTTTTATTCCTGATTTTATAATAATTGGATTTTTACAGCACTAATAGAGAAACACGTGATAAACCACATAAAAACAAGAAGAAAAATTTTGATAAAAAGTAAGAAAACAGCAAGTAAGAAAATGCTGACTCGTGTTCATGAATCAAACTGTTTACAGCATAATTCATCAAGCTATTTACAGGTCCGTAAAAGATTTGAAATGACATGTTTCTTTAGTCTTGATTCTTCCACATGTTCGATAGACACTGAAGTTCTCCACACAATTTGTGGTCAATACATTAATATCAACTGTGAGCAATATAGCCAGATGTGCTGTAAGATTATGACTGCAGCTTCTATATATGCATGTATGATCACAAGACCCACAAGACAAGATGAACGCCATAGCATAATAGCTATTTCATTATCCAGCACGGTCCCATGACGCTGCCCTAATGAGAAGTCTAACAATTAGGACTGTATGTTTTGTGTGTGTGTCTCTACTTTAAGAGAATATCAGATAGACATCTTAATCAAAAAGTATTTTATAAATCCCTCTGTCATTTACAATTAAGCAGATCATCAGCAGCAGCAAGCATATCTGAATATAAGGTCTGCTTTACATTTCAGAGTACACTCAGGACATTCCTATGCTTACAAAGGGGGCCTTCAGAGAGAACGAGAGAGAGAGAGAGAGACAGTGTTTGCAAGGAGCTAAATCTTTGACAGAGCACAACGCAGGCCTTGCAAAGTCTGTTTAATGTTGTCTTTAGAAAAATCTATGCCACAAATAAACCCTAGTGATGACTGAAGTGACAACCTGACAGAAAAAAAAAAAAACTGTAATTTTGGATGAAACAACATAGTGTCATATAGTGTTCACTATGTTCACCATGGACCCTGAGATATCACCAATTATCCTCATCTCATACACAAATTAATTTAGTTACCACCATACTTTAAGCCATTCTATGAATTTTATCTTACTAGAATCATTTGTTTGATTAGACGGTTTTACAACCGGAAAGGGAAGGTCTCTGCCTTAATTATGTACTGTATAAATCTGGCAGAGAAGAATTGAAAACAGCAAACAGTTTTTAAATATACTTCATAGACAGAAAATTGATTAATCTAGTAGTAGAGTTGTATGGCTCTTTGCTGCCATCTTGAGTATCTGAAAAGACATTACACATTTTCGATAGAAGCTTTGACTACTTGCTATACATCAAAAGAGCAATACGTTTTTATGAAGTTAGTGGAGTCTTGCTATTTACAAACCATGTTCTTTTTCCTCTCTTTTGAAAGATTGTTTGCTTTTGATTTGCAATTAGGCTGATGGTCAGTAGGATATATAATAAGCAGTTATTATTTGAGTAACAATTACATTGGAAAAGTAAAAGTAATTTGCGAATTATTAGCCAATAGGAGTCATTTATCAAAATGTCTGTTCAGCAAGCATGAACTTGCAGAAAAGTGATGTTTTCAACTGCTTTCCCCGCAGTGTCCTATCCACTGCTGTACTCAACCAAAGATTGTTTATGGAGGTAAAAGAAGCATCACTCTGTAACACCTCTGTACAATCACGAGTGGACTGTGTGGACAACTTCCAAAAGAGTGATACGTCTTCTCATCTGCTGATCACGTCATGTCAATATCAGGAGTCAAAATCTCCCAGTTAATATCATTCATAAATAAATCAAGCAGATCAACTTTTAGTTCAGAATAAGGACCTTCAGTATTTTGAGCAAGTAGCTTTTGGAAAATAAGGTGTGCCAAAGTCAGTTGGCTATACACAAGTTATCTTCATGTGTAAAGACATATTTAATCAACATTTAATATCTTCTGCTGATATGTATATATTTTTATTGACTGTGTTTTATTGACTCATTTTCAGGTTGTAGCTACAGGATTTGAACATTAATTAGGCTGCCACTCAAAACTGTTTCTATCTTCTCAACCTATATGAGGGTACTTTTGTGTCTTTATTATGCAGGCAAACAGAATAGGTTTGAGAGCAAAACTTTCCACACTGCAATCATTTTTTTTCTATTGAAAGTAATATTACTGTGATTAAAAATGTATTTATCCAAATCCAAACGTTTTTTCAAATCCAAAAGTTGTATTTTCAAAACCAAACGTTTTGCTTTTGAAACCAAAAGTTTTGCTTGCTGTTGAGCTGACTGAAAGATATAAAACACGTCCCTATTGTCCCATTGTTCATAGACAGGAGACGGAGAGGACAGAAAATCAGTTAATGTTATATTTGTGATGTGCTGTATTATTTACAGTATGAGCCTCCATCTTAGGGTTAGTTAATGTTAGTCACTTTCTCGTCTTATGTGTCACGCTAGCTGAGCTGTCTGGGTTCCATCCACCTGTTTTATGCGCATTAACAACAACACATTCACACTCTATGCAACAGTTATGTGGCCTTTCAAATCAAGTGGTCCCTGAAAGTTGGTCATCAAGCAGCAGTTGATCCACAGCTGGTTGACTACCCTGGACAGAGTTAGAGGAAGACTGTTGTCCCAGATATGATACTCTTTCACTCTTGTGATTGGTCTTTCAACAAGAATTCAAAACCAAGCTATGGCTTGTGTTTTCAGAGCATCTTCTTTGCTGAACTGTGCTGTGGTTTTAAAGGAGGGTATGATCAGCTTTGCCCCACGGTAGGCCAGCATCTTCTCAATGATGAACCCTTTGTCTGCCATGCAGCCATCTCCCAGCTCCAGTAAGTCAAGTATTACACACTGTTCAATGAGCTCTAGAACAGTCTTCCTGAAACTGATACAAACAAGCAGCCATGATAGTAGTGATGCCTTGCTTTAATATATCATCAGTTATTGTGATAGGGTTTTACACAATGTTGCACAAAGTTACCTGTGTTCGTTGCCGATGCCGTGTTTGTAGAGAGCTTGTGCAAGCCATAGTTGGTGGTACCGCCTTCACCTGCATCATGCTGTAATGGCCACTCTGAAACAGCATGGCCACAAGATGGATGTATAGAACTTTGCCTGCTGCACATGATGATCCATTCAACTGAATAGGCTCTGCCAACAGTAAAAATATGAAACTTGAAACCTTATATTAAGGTGCATGATATTGTAATGTGATCATACAGAGCAAAGCATAAATGTTATTAATAGTTGCACAAGCTGTACAATGCTACAGGACAATACTGGACAACGAACGAACAAAGTAATATTTTCTCTCTCACCAGTAACAACAATAATACCGTGTCACTACACATTCCCATACTTATAAAGCTAAGTAACCATAAAGCCATATTCCCAAAGGTAATTTTGGTTAGTGTCGAATGAATGCTTTGTTTCTATCCACTATCGTAATGTGATTATTAGGAGTTGGTTCATCGAGAAAAGCAGTTGGTGGAGCCACTTCTCCAGAATAAGAGGGCACAACAAGATGGCGTAAATGATATTTGTAAACATACCTGTGCAATTATTTTCCATCTTCTCCGCTCCGGCTCATCTCCTGCCTGCCAACAGTTGCCAAGCTGTCACTCCGATCAAGGCTAGCCAATAGGGACATGTCTTCTTCTTCATCTTTCAGCATAGTTCCTGCCCACGAGAGTCAGCTCAACAGCAAGCAAAACTTTTGGATTTGTATTAATACATCTTTAATCAAAATCTGTTTTACCTGCAATAAAAAAAAATCTGATTGCAGTGTGGAAAGTTTTGATCTCAAAGCTATTCTGTTTGACTGCATAATAAAGAGACAAAAGTTCCCTCCTAAACCTACAGATTTCAACTGCAGTTTTAGTTATTTATAATTTTACTAGCTTTCAAAAGTCGAACACTAAACATACGTAGGTTCACCGAGAGGTTTGAAAGGATTCAAATTAAATGAGCAGATTTGATACTGGATTCTAATAATGTAATAATAATTCTAATAATGGATAAAATGTTAAAACCCCAGCCCTAATTTTAAAGCCTAAAAAGAATTAGGAGACACTACGCTGTTTGAAAAGGGATGCATTCATGAAGCACAATGCATCCCTGTCCCGTGTTAGGTCCCAAGTACATCTTATGTTTCAAAATCCTTAAGTAATCTCCTAGTTTGCCCCTTCGCCTTATGCATAGTGTATGGTTAATGTTAAATGTTTGTTTAAAAACACAGATGCATTAATGTTATTTCTTTTAAAAACACAACAGTACCCCTAAAAATAAATAGAGCCCTGATGGGGTTATTTTTCTCTTTCAAGATTTCTAGATGAACTTTGTGCATAGCATTAAATTCAAAGTCTTTGACAAAATCCAACTGGAGGATGTCTAGATCAAATACAAAAGTTTCATTACCACTGATGTGTAGGAAGCCAAATTAGGCCCTGAAATTACATTAAATTAAACCCAGCAGACTTGGTTGCAGTGTTCACTGTAGAGCATTATGAATATAATATGAAACCGTTGTATTATTGAAAAGGCTCCTCAAGCCTGCAGAATGTGTTTTTAGAACTGGGAATACTTATTGGTGTGTGTTTGGCAAATGTTGAGACCACATTAGCATAGACAGCCTCACTGACAGAATGAACACTTTAATTCAGCACATGTCATTGATGTACTGTATGGACAGATGAACTAGCATTCCACAAAAAAGCAGGAATATGTGAAAAGGTTAAGAGAACAAAGTTGAAATCAAATTGATATTGGTAGATTAGGGGCCAATGGATTTATATATTCTTATCTTATCTCACCATGAGGTGAAATTTCATCATTCAACATGCATTCATGTATACAAACAGTATATTAACTCAGAGTTAGCCTTGAGGTAAGACAGATGTGTACAAAAAGGTTTCTAGGTGTCAGTGTATTGGTCGATGGTCAATTATCAGTGCTGATCCATTACATAAAGAGTGTTATTTTGAACTTATTCTCAGAATCACAACAGAGCTGAAGCACTGAAGAGAACATGACTCCCTTACTTTGTGGACATGCAGGTTATCATCAGTATGGTGGTAGTTGTTGTTGCAAACTTGAACACTGAAAATGTAGTTTTTCTTCTTACCAATGCCATTTGCCACCATTGCCATTTTGTGTGTTTGAATAGGTATCTTGACTTTTAGGCAATTTCACTGAAAACACAAAATATAAATTTTTCTCACTGAACCAACTGAAACTAGCCCATTTCCACTAAAACTATGGTAAAAGGATGTAAGAAATATTGTTGTCTTATCCTATTAATTGATTTGTAAATGAGCTGCGCTATAATGTAAAAGTCAACTCTCGGCTGGAAATGAATTGACTATGACTGCTACTTTTTTCCTGCGACTTACTGCTACATCATGTACTGAAAATTAACTGAAATTGCATACTGACACAACAAGACACGTACAGGCACACATTGAAAAAGATGTACTAAGTGTTGCAAAGTGTATCTTTTGAGAGAATCCTGAAATCCAAAATGTTAGTGTGTATTAATATTCTTAATCAAATATTTTGCACATTAAATACCTTGATTGGATTAGTTCTGTGTGGAAACTATTGGAATCTGCAGAGTCTAACCATTTGAGTTTTTGAGAAATTATTTCTCAAGAAATGTGCCACTGAGCCCAAGCATTAGAGTATATTAACCTCCACTGTGCTGGCAGCTCAACCTCCCTAAAACTTTGTCAATAAGTATTTACACACATACTACTTGCCGGTCTTACCACTTGCTATCTCCATTCCCTGACCACAAAGAATCCCTCATGTACATGCAGCACAGCACATCTTTGCATGCTATCACCACACATATTTAGCCACATGGTGGCATTGCAGCACAAAGAGAAGAAGATTGTGGGATTTGATGTAATGCACTTGCACCTTATTTTAGAACGTATATGTATTCAGCCATACACTGCCAAAGGGTTTAAAATTTGTCACTTTAATGTGTCAGTGTGTAAGCCATGAGGGATGCCCTAACTGCATTTAGTGTGATATATCATTATTGATGTTAAATGCTTTATGAGATACATAGGAACAAACAAGATCCTGAAATTCACTTCAATTCAGATATAAATCCAAAAATATTAAATAGGTAACACGAGAAGAAATTGCATGGAAACTTTGTGCAGTGGTCACTGAAATGGTTAAGTGCATTTATGTGGCTAAAAGGTTAGAAACCAGAAGGTATCCGGTTTGATATCTGGACTGGCAGAATAAATCTGGATCCAGAAAGTGGGAGTGTAGAGCTTGTCACTTCCTCATTACCACCACTGAAGTGGCCTTGTGCAAGGCACTTAACCCCTTAACCTCCAACTGCTTAATGACAATCAGATAAGACTGTTGTTGTTACAGTGGGTAACTTCCAGGAGTAAATGTTGTGTGAAACAGGAAGTTCCTGTAAAAAAAGACCACTGCTCTCAGTTCAACTTCAAAGTCTTGAAGGTAAAATTGCACAATGTATACACAATTGCTGTAAAGAAGCACCTTCTAGTTTTTCATATGGGACAAGTGGTGCTTTATAGAGATGGGCCGTATCTCTATAACATTTTGGAGATGTATGAATCAAAAATAACACTGCATAAGCAAAGCAATATAAACATGCATTGGACAGTTGCTTTTCACCACAATCCACTTCCATCACCCAGGCGATGTTCAGGCAGGGTTTCATGCGAAAGACATAGTGTTGCCTTTCTCCCCTGTGATGGAAGCTAATTCTCTATTGTCCCATATGTACAAAAAAGTTGTGTACCAAACAACCAGCTGGCACGCACAAAAAGTCTGTGATCCTGTGCTAAACAAGAAAAGTAAGATATTGCCGGTCTAACTGACACACAGTTTGTCATCCAGATGGTAATCAGGCGAAAATGACAGATGCTCGTCCCCAGACGCTCAAGAGATCTGGCATCTCGAACAGCTCCTCTGAGGCTCTGAACTAACTCTAACACAAGCCCTCATCTCCTTCATTAGCTCTGTTTGGGAGTTTGCACATGGCTACTCACATCCAAGGGTAGCCCCATTCTCATTTGTCTAATCAACTGAGATATGTGTTGACGGTCAACACTCAGGGGAGAGAGTTGCAAATTTTAAACGCACCCTTCTTTTGAACATGTTTCAGCCATCCACCACAGCCATGTCCAAGTTTGTTTTTCAATATTTAGAACTTCTTTCAGGCTGCACATGTTTTTAAAAAGTATGGAATATGGAATTTTTTTAAACATTTTGCATTGGATCTATTTGATGTAATTGTTTTACAGTATTTACTTTCTATCAAGCACTGCCAATCACACACCAGTAGGAGAATGTAACTAGTTGTTTTGCTTCTGTAGTTTGTTATTAAGTCAATTTCTTTGCTAAACTTCAAACATACAGTATATCAGATTTCTTTTTGTTTTTTACAGTACAGTGGTACAATTAATACAGCACGTGCATTTGTGTCATGTTGTAATAATCCTTTGTTGCTGATATTCCAAGTTTAAAAAATAAGCACATACTCCCTAAAGAGACACTAGAATGGAGGAGTCAAACAACTGGTAGAACAAGCATGTCAATTAGGGAAGACTAGCAGCCATGAAGCTCAGGGTCTGTTACACAGGAACTCTAGAGAAATAATGACAAACTCAAGGGGGCTGTTAGGCCTATAACAAATGGTTCCTGGGGATATCTTTTGTTCTGCAGAAAAAAGGTCAGACTAACTGTTGCTATAACAGAACGATTGCAAAAGTGGAGGATCTAATATCAGACAGATGTCACAAAGAGAGAGCAAAACTCTGCACTTATTTTGTTTGCCGTTGATTGAACACTTACAAGATGGCCAGAAACTGATAAAAAGTCAATATACCATGCAGTGATTAACTATTGAGTTATTGAAATGTTGAACCAACAAAACAGTTTTTCCTGTTTTCTCAAAAGCGATGCATTTCAATAACGACTGTGACAAAGTAAGCTAATATGATCTTGAAAAATAAGCTAACATCTAATCTGTAAGACATTAGAAAAGTTACAGTGTGCATAGCCTACATTTGTATGTATTATTTTGGCCAATCAGGACAGATATACCATTCCCTACTTGCAATAGCTGTATAAATGACTGACTGTCACTAACCCAACATTTACAAAGAGACCCAAGGAGTGACATGGATAAAAAAAATCTATTAAAAAAAGTCTGAGAGGCCCAGGTGAACAAGATGAGCTGCTGATCCTCCACAGTCAGCCATTGGCTTCCTAAGATTAAACAGGACGGTCTGTGGGAGGGACGTCATTGTGTCCATGCTCATCAACTATGCTCTATGGTTGTAGTTATTGTTAGGAAGAAGCAGATACCCATTTAAGCTTAAAATATGGATGGATAACCCCAATATCATGTTTTTGCTTTTCTGAAACAGCAATGGCAGAAGCCCTGTGTGAGGAAATCGATTGTCACCAAAGCTAATGCAACAGAGATTTAGACCTGGGTGCACAACGTTGTCTCTATAAATTAAACTTTGGAAAAGTCCAATAATAAAGATCTTTTTCTCATTTTTCTCATTTACTCTTCTACTCTGTTCAGTTTCTCTGTCACTCCTGGTTTCTCACACTGTCATAGCTCCTCTTATTCACAAATGTTGTACATCACCATATCTGACCAATCAACGGTTTTACTGCATTCTAATGAATAATTGGTTGCTAGATGGTGATCGTACATATCATCACAATTCTGTCATTTTGTCTACCACACTGACTATTGTCAACTAATCCTCCACATCCTGTCACCCCAGTGACCTAGTCTTTAGCACCACCACAGACAAGACACCCGTCTATCTCAAGCTTTTTACAAAAAGGTGCTGTGTTAAAAGAGTCTAAACTTTTTTTAGTAGATGTCTGAATCCATAATAAATATTGTGTTTATTCATTTCAACTTGATATGTCCATATTAAAGTAATCATATAGTTTTTTGATAAAGATGGGGAACTATGTTTTTAGCTCTGCATTTCTTACATATTTGTATGGTGCTATGATTGTTTTAGCAGCTTGGGACACAACGGCAAAGTGCGTGTTTTAATATAGCTACAGTTTATCCATATTTGGAAATAATTCAAATTAATAAATTACACAAATACTGTAAGCACAGGCAGCCAACAACATGCTAGCGGGCACATAACTGCCTTTTCAAATAAAACTTTAGATTCATTTTCAACAACATTAAAAAAAAAACAATATTGCTTTTCAACTGCCAGCGATGTTGAACCAAAAATGCTTATCAATGAAAAACAAAAATAACCACAACCATGCCTAAATGCCACACACAGGCACACACACCTACTAGACAACAAGAGCAAAAACAGCAATGATCATTTTCAGCGTGTTCATGTTCACAGCACAGTAACTTTAATGCAATGTGTATTTAAAAAAAACACAATTAGCCTACTTACTTTAAGTTGAAACGTCTCCCTCAGGTCAGATGAATTCTTGGCCTCTGGTCATATTATCGTGTACCTTCTCCCTTCATGTCTTTAACAACTTGTCTGTGCTCCTTAGTACCTCGACACCGTCTTTAATGTTAAAGTGCGCCATTCTTCCGATAGTTAAATCTTTGTGAGTTCCTTATTAAGAACAATATAATGTTAGTTATCAGGGATACGCAAATGCATCCATAGTTGCCACCTTTGGAAACCACGGCAAGCCTCTTTTTTTCTTGTCCAAGGAAATTATGTTTCTCTACATCAAAGTTACCAATATAGCAGTAAGTTACTCCCAACTTAATGATGGGGAAGTTAGCTAGCTGTCTGGTGGGTAAGCATGCTAACGTCCTCGTCTGCTTTTAGCATCAGGTGTTTCATTGCTTTCCACTTCGATTTTTGGGGGAATTTACCGATTATTTTTTTCTGCTGGACCATTTCTAACTTCACCACTGTCAAAAGCTTTTAAGCGGAAATCACTGTATTGCCAATTAAACTGTTTACATCTTCACAAAGTCTGCATTGGTGGGAGGTTTGCTTAATTGTCGTTAATTGTTGCCACAAAGAGCCGAAGTCCCGCCCCCTCTCCTACCTAGCCTCCGTAACTGTTAAAGGGAAACTCCACTGATTTTACCCAGACCTGTTTTTACAGGTCTTCCTACTGCAAATGTTGTATAAAGCCTTTTGTGGCTCCAGAGGAAGCTGCGTGGCGTCTAGTAAATGTCCTCAAGTGACATCACTTGAGTCAGTTGGGGCTCAAGCATACAAGACCTGAATATGAAAATAATCTGGGGGTGTGGAGTTAGAAAGACCTGTGTAGCCCGCTCCTCATCTCTGCTTGAGAGTAGCAGCTCCAGACTACATTAGCAGCTACTAGCATAACACACTCAAATCTGTACTGTCTGTTGAGACAAGTAAAGTAGGCGCCAGGTTTTCACAAGGAAGAAGAATGCATGGAATAAAAAATACTCTTTTTTTTTTCAACTGTCCATCGTGAATCCGACAAAGTTCTAGGAGTGCAATGCGAAATCGGTGTACTCTTTAACTCATTCTTCTCGTAGAGGGTCATTTTCATCAGGCTTTTTGAAATGCTCAAATTTATCAGCTACAGCATATAATTTGTGCACATAGGGTTGGGCGATAGATATTGTGAGACAATATAGATTTGTCAACAATCAGCAATTTTGCCTTATCATCTCTCTTGGTGTATTGGGCTGTTGTTGGTAATGTTACGAATCAGTGGGCAGGTCCTCTGCATCCTCTTCACTCACACCAATTCTCTGCATCATGTCAATCAACTGTCTAGCCTTCCCTGTCATAGTCCCAACATTCAAAGTCCCTACTGTCAGTCCTACATTGTTAGCTTTCCTCTTCTCTCTCTGCCTACGAACACACCTTTCTCCTCTCCTTCTTCATCTTTGACCAACAGTAGTCCAATTTCCACCGGTACCCTGTAGGTCAACAGCACCAGTGGCGGTCGCTGTTAACCCGGGCCCCGACCGATCCGGTATGGAGGTCATTTTCACAATTCGCATTTTTAATTTGGCATGTGTTTTACGTCGGATGCCCTTCCTGACACAACCCTCTGCATTTATCCAGACAAGAAGACACTGGCTTGTGCCCCCTTGCAGTTGCATTACATTTATATCGATATCATAGTATAAAATCACATTTACTTTGTTAGAGAATTTTATCTGTATTGTGCACTCCTCCTTAGTAAGCAACTAAGTTTACTAGTTCCATCCAAGCTGCCTAAAAATAAAATGGTTAAGGTTAGGCAAATACTTCTGCTTGGTTAAAGTCAGGGAAATATTGTGATCATCACATAAAATAAATAAAAATAAAAATAGATGGTTAAGGTATGGTTTAGCTTAGGCAACTAAAACCACTTTGGTTTCACATGGTTCCATGAAGGGTGACCAAGTATCATCTTTGTTGGCATTGGCATTTATTTTGTTTGATGGTTTAGGGTTATTGGGTTTGGGGGACATAGGTTGTTTACAGTTTGTTTCACAACCTGCTATGAAATATACTATCTTGCAGATGAAGATAGACAGTAGATGATAACATAAAAACTTAACTAGAAACCAAGTAATGATGTGATGCTGCAAGAGAAGCTAAACATACCCCTTATTTAAAACACTTGTTCTTGAGAGAGGCTCCATATCCAATGAAAAAGCAGTAAGTTATTGTAACCACTGGAGGGCAAAGTGAGCCAGGAATAGGAAGATAAAACATAAATGTGTTGAAATGTCAGTGACATGCTTAAGATTGCATCTCATAACAAAATAGTATCAAATACAGTTTACAACACATGAAAGTGTTTTATTAAAGAAATGTGTAGTGAATGCAATATGTCCTCTCTATTTACATGAAAACGGAAAAGTGAATGTCATATATAGCCTAACATTTGATTTATAGTGCTGCTGGAAAGCTCAGTATGGTTTACAGCTTTTATCACCCAACCAAATAAAACTACAGTAAGACATGAAAGGCTAATGTAGCTAAAATACAATTTATTCCTGCTTTCAATTCACAATTATTACAATATTTAGAGTCTTGAGTACATTTTTCACACTTGCATTGTGCACTTTAATGAAATGTAATGAAGTGTTTTACATCAAGGCACCAGACAGCCACAGTTGTTTTGTTGGTAGTGCAGACGTACAGTATGACAAACTGTACTGCAGACACAGGCCAGAAGTGCAGTTGAGTCACAGGCCAAGACAGAGAAGAAATCCATTCTCAGAAAATATCTTCTCAGTTACCTTTCCATGATGACGATGACACCAATGCTAGTTATTTCGCAGTTTTTAAGCACAGACTAACAATGAATACTGACAACGTTCTGGTGGTAGTCTGAAAGCAAGAGATCAGTCAATGTTTGTGAAGAATATATGCTCTCATTTCCAAGTGTGGTAGGCAGATGATGATGCAGTTTTGTCACTCAAAGGAGGCACTTGGTCCTAGAGAGCCAAAGAGATAAGAGACAACAAAAAATGTTCAACTTTGTTTTGTGAGCCACAGAAAGTTCTGTAAAGTAAAAAAAATTCAAACTTTTTTTGTGGGGCATTTGGCTTTATTTCATAGACAGAAATAATGGGATAGAAAGACATGGGGATCAAAGTGGCTCACAATCAACACTTTTTTGTGATTTCATACACACTGAAGCTGTCTCATAAAAGGACTTACAGTTAACAGTCAGTAATGCTAACTTTTTGTCACTGTAGGCCAATCAGGTTTGGTCAGTGTATGATATATTCCACATTAAAAGTAACTTGTGAATGTCCATACTTAACAAAACATGATATTAGTGATCATTATATCTAATTTGTAGATATGTAGGTGGTGCTAAAGTAACCCATACACAATGGAACACCTTGTACAAATCTGTGAAGTTGCAATGCAACAACACTTAGACAATATATGGTGCTTTAGTTGATTGACAGTTCACATGGTACCGACAACACGTCAATTTCCACATGTGGTCATATTTTGTTAACAAATTTGACAATAATATATTGAAAGATTTCCCTTGATGGGTATATAAAAACGTAAAAGACTACCTTGCTCTTTTGTAACACCAAATATTTCAAATACTGCAAGTGCATTTTCTGTTTGAAAGAATTCAAGCAAGAAGCCTTTCTACTTGATTCTCAACTTGGTTTCAAAACACAATGGTTTTGTTTAAATCACCCTCTTGTACTTTATCTACAGTATAAGCTTCAATGAATCCAGCAATAATACTGATGTGAAAGTACAGAGTGCTGACATACCTTGTATCTGCTGTTGTGCTCACAGAGGGCCGCGCCGCTTCCGTCTGCCAAACGCCTGGGCACCCACGTTGGTGGGAACAAAGTTGCTGTGTCCCAGTCCTCCTGACCGACTCAGGAAGTCAGCCAAGCGGTGGGTTACACAGGTGGCTGTGTTGCAATCCCGCTTCTGTGCTGTTGCATTACTTGAAAGAATGGAGAAGATAGTGAAGACAGTTTATTATGATACTCAAGATCAGGTCAGACATCTACATGACAGACTTATGAAATATATATTGTCTGGCATCATCAACAACATATTAAACACAATGGAAATATGTAGAGGGAAATATTCCAATAATTGTGTGTGCATTGTAGGCAGTCATGCTTACCCTTTTCTCCTTTCATTTTTTTTATTCAATGAGTAATGTATGTTTTCAATCTTGAATTAATTAAAAACAACTTCCATGTAAAAGATTACTTTATTATAGGAGAAACATAATTGCCATGAAGAGAAAAACATATTTTACATTAGAAAGGTTTTAGCTGTTCTTATATTTTATTGTATTGTAGAGAAGAGCCTAAGTAGCTGATTCCAAGTTTTCAGGTCTCTGTCAAAATCGAGTCCGCCAGTGGATAATTAAAGCAAGGACGTTTCTTTGAAGTTAGTCATACAAATAGGGATCCACATGCATCAGCAGGCTTGTGAATGGATAGAGCTGGATGCACATACAAAAGTTAACTCAGACAGACAGAAGAATAGATGGGCTAAAAACTGAGAGGTTCGTATGAATCATATGAGTTGCCGTAGTTTTCATAAAGCTCAGATAGACTTCGCTTCTTGCCAGGCGTCCCTGCTCCCACGTCGGTGCGGGGATAGGTTTGTAGTTTGTGAATATCCTGGGAGAGTTTGCCCAGCACACAAGTGCTTAAGCCGGTGCAGCGCTTAGACTTGGGTCTATCCAAGCTGTTAGAGACAGAGACACACATGCAAAAACAGGCTTACAGTAACCGTGGCATGCAGATAGACATTAATAATTACATGCATGATGTTTTTCTAAAATGTCATGCGTTTAGAGAAAAAGTTGTAACATTTCAAATGCATGCTGACAGATCCAACAGACATATGAAGATATCTCGTTAACCAAAATATTGTAGTCGAGTTGTCATGCTATTGTTCAGTTTCATTTTCGTTACGTCTATCATGCATGTTCTCTCATGTTCTTTGATATCATGCTCTCTTCAGTTTTCTGATTAATGACACTCTCTTGCAGGCAAATCATTTAATACCGAATGAATGGATGAAGGAATGAATAACAGCAGTCCATGCATTAAAGGATTGTGACAGAGAGTAGATTTACACAAATTTCATTATACCTTGATAATTAATAAACATCAAAGTTGGAGCTGTTGGGCTTATAAACAAAAGTGTGTTATATTTTGCTTAACTGATGGTAGTTTATATAGATAGGTAGGTAAATAGATACCACACTCTACACAGTATTTAAAGGGTTAACTATACCTAGAAATATCAAAAGGCATACCTATTTCCATCAGCTGTTTGGTGGTCTTGCTCATCTGAAGTTATCTGCATGAACTCCATGATAGCCCTGAGTAACCTTTGCGCTTCATCATTCGATAGTGTGACTCCATCTGACATGGATTCCTTACTAGTTCTGAAAATACACATTCAATTAGACTGCTCTCTCTGGTTCTACCACAACAGTGGTTTAAAAACTGTGGAACTTGTCCAGATAAATGCAACAGTAAGAGATACAAGGCACACTATCTGATGTAATTGTTCCTTTAAAAAGCTAACAGGAAGTTAAATGACATAACTGGTGATTAAGATCTCAGCATGCAAAGTTTATAGATTCAAAATTATATATATAAATAAACATAGTGATTATGGTAAAATTAGGAAATGTGTTCAGCAGAAATTATGTTAAACAGATAAAAAAATGTCAGACACAATCATACACTACAAGGTAAATATATTTTATTTATTGTTGTGGAAAAATGCCACAGCACTCACCTGGATGGAGCTGCCTGTGAGATGTACATCTGACAAATGATCAGCGCATAGGCAAGAAGGAGAGTCCAGAGTTTCAGCATTATCATGATTCCCTGTAGAAAACATATACGATACCAAACAAGGTAATAAAAATTGCTGCAAGAAAAGGTTTTTAAATGCATTTTGTGTGACCTGTGTACACAACCTTTTATGCCGTTAAACATGTTTTTTTTTTAATGGACTTTCTCATCTACTGCATGCATCCACAGCTATATGAATCCACTCTCTGTCCGTCTCTCTCTTACACTCCCTTGCTGTTAGAGCCGCTGAACAGAGGCAGATAGAAGAGTTATTGGTGATATACTGACACTGGAAGCATTGCCAGCAACTATAAGAGCAGCTCTGTCCATTGGCAGAATTAGCTGCAGCCTACCATAGAAAGTATAACGTCACCAAACCAGCAAAGCTGCATCTCCCCTCTGTCAGCAACCAGAATCTACCAATATAGTTGGCTATCCAGTCTACTCAGTCATATCTGATATTTAACAGTGACAGCATAATTCGCACCATCAACTAAAAAAGCAGTCTTTTATCTATACTCACCGATAATAGATCGTCTGGTAATGAAGAATTAAATCATAGACTCACTTGTGAATCTGCTGAACACTCCCCACAGTGAAGGGTTTTATATATGTTCCCCATGGGTTTCTGTATTAACTGAAGGAGCACTTAATCATAGTCTATTGGCCAGTCAAATGTTTTACCTCAAACTGCTAGCCAATCAGAAGCCTTACATCACTTACAGTGAGCCAATAAAAGAGCTTGTACACAAATGACATTAATGGGTGGTCATACATGTGTTTAATTCACAAAAGGTATTTGAATCTGTTGGTAGCATAATTCATTCTTTAAGCAGGGTAAGTGACAATGGTCCAGAACTGAATCAACAATAATGTGACACAGTGTAAATGAATTATGTTTATATGTTCACCAATATGCCATCTAACAGCCAAAGAATTTACAGGTCCAGTTGTACCCTGCTGCTCCCTCACGTTCCAATATAATATTGCCCCATTAGACACTGCTGAACAATTTAAAAGTGTGTCGGTAAATACCAATGTGAAGTTTTTTGCCTTCGACTACATCAGATCTAAACATCACTGAACCTTGTTGGCCATTCCTGAAGCACAGAGTGCAAAGTAGATTTTAACTTCTTATGTCTCTGCAAAAAGAGGTTCTATATCTGACTTAACCTAGAGAACAGTTTTGATCCTGATCATTTTCATCATTTATGTACAGTTGGATAAAATAATGCCTTTCTTATATGGGAATAGCATCACAGTGAGCTCTCCCCGTGGATAAACTAAACCTTCCCACAGAATTCAGAAGTTTCCATCCGGTTTCTCCGAGCTTATTACTGGGCTGTTGGCCATCTTCTAATTCCCCTTATGTAACAATAATGGATGATGTATCATAAAGCATCCTGCCTCCCATTTTTTGCATCACAAGGAAACTCATTAGCGTGGATGAGCCCTTTAGTACTATTGAGCAGACCTGCAGGCTCTATACCAGATGCGCTAAATTAGTCTCCAAAAGCTCCACATAATAAAAGAAACTGCTCATGGAGGACTAAAGATTTTAGAGCAGGAGATTACTATACACACACAATGATTCATGTTAATTGTCTTGAAATCTGAGTACCTTGCCAAGAAATTTTAAGTTAATATATTTATCTTTTAGGTAACTACTTCTCTCCAGCTTCTCATGCAACTTCAACTCAGTAGAGCACATATGTCAAGACAGAAAATGTCATATGTATATTTGGATGGATTTGGATGTCAGTGTCAACAATCTTACTTACAATCTCCAGAATTACTGTAAATACTCAAGCTAAAAGTTACAAGAACCATCCCGCTAACTCAGATAAGAATGATGTCTCTTCCTCCATGACAAGTGCCACATTTAACAAGTCAAGATCCACCTTACACCTTATAGTCTGTGTAAAAGTTAAGTACTCTCCACACTGTTTTGAACACAAGCTGCTCCCAGGCCTTGATTCACCAATGCCTGCTCTGACCAGGGACATCAGTTGATTGTCCCTTGAAAATTACATTCCAAGGGGAAAAGTGTATTGTCAAGAATGCAATTAGCTCACACTGTTCACATTCCCAAATGTTAGGCATGAATTGGCCTGGAAAATTAATTACAACACAGGAGAGCATTCATGACAGAGAGGGCAGCGTTATGCTCATCAGCTGAGTCAGTGTGAATGTGTCTTCTCCCAAAGAGAAGCAGCACCATTCTTGGCTGGGACTCTGCTAAAAAGCCCCAAAGCAAATGTCCTTCAAAGCTCTCTCATTATCAACACTTTGCATTATTCGAATAGGCAGCAAGAGTTGACAATCAGCTGGAATGATCCCACAGTGCAGTAATATTAAAGTTAGCACATGAGTATTGTGGAAATTTGAGTATATAAATGGATCATTGGTTATTTGTGAAATGTACATCAGTCCTCTGTGAGGTTTTTTTTTTTTTGCCCCTTTTGAGCCTCTAGGCTCGTGTTGAATCAAAAAAGGCCAGCTGACCAGAGGCAATTAGCACCTGCAGAAGAGCCGTTGAATGTGCCTTTACATTATAAGCAATTACTAAGTCAGCTGGAAATAAAAAAAATGCTCCTTGTCCAAGAACGTAGACAGAGCCTTATTAAGAGAGGAAGAGGTTTAGGGGAAAGAAGTGGTCTAAGCAGGCAGACAAAAGTGCAGTTTCACGCAAAAATTAGTACCAAAATAGCACTGTGCTACCTGATCTGCACGAATACTTCAGTTTGACCACTCAATTCACCTCAGCACAAGCAGATTCATTTGGAGCCACAAAACGGAGATGGCAATGTGACTCCATTTGCACTACTGATGGCTTTTGACATGAAATCTTTTTCATTATATCAGGACACAAGATCCAAAATCCTCCATCCTGACCTGACAGAGGTGGTGGTTCAGAGCTGCCCTTTAGTTTGCCTAAATACAAGCCAACAGTCATTCAAAGAGGGCGTTCTGGTTTTTCAGTTTGCAAGAGTGGATACCATGTACCCACAAACTCCTGGGCTGAAATCTATTTTTTTGGTCACAGGTCATCTGCATCTTCTTTTTAGTGTTCATCATCAAATGCAGTTAAAGATCCTCCTGCAAAAAATATTTGAAGTAAGTAAGTTGAAAACAGCTACACATAGAACCATGCAACAGGGCACTGGAAGGTACATACAGTATAATGGGGTGCTACATCATGGAGATTTGTATGGTCATAGACACAAACAGTAGGATGAAAGTTTTGGGGATGAGTAATTTTGTCCAGTTTTAAAGGAGCAAGCCTTTAAGTGTGTGAAAATAAAGCAATTGTCATAGAGTGGTGTTGTTGGCTGGATGACCTCTGAACCTACACTGGAATTGGTCAAAGAATGGAAAAAACAAAGAACTGACAAGTTAGTTAATTAATGAACTTTTCTGTCCACGTTGTGGAAAATTATCTTTGGCTTCACCACGTAGCGTTAAAAACAATACAGTACAATTGACAATAAAGGGGAATGATGAGAACAAAGAGGCAATGTAGTGCAACTGTGTGGAAAGCCTCTAATGGTCGTGAAGTGCCTGAAAACAGTTAACAGATTGGTTTCTGCACCTTCAGAAAGAACATAAAATTACCATTAAGGCTCATGGAATTACAAACAAGTGAAGTATCCATTAGCAAATGGACTTACACTTGCTGCTCTCCATTAGAAAGCTAACCAAACCTAACCTAACATTTAAACACCTGGCCAGTAGTTACAGAGGGATTACAAGACCTCTTGATGTTCCTGCCACTGTCATTATGTTGTTAGGAAAAAGAGGTTCTGGACAGCATTAGTATTACCAGGGAAGGTTGGTAATTAGATTTTGCCCATGCACTTGATAATTCCAGTCATCCGGATGGTAAATAATTTACTGTAGAACCACAGTAGTCAAGGGATCCACCCAATCGAACATGCCACATATGTCCCACAGTATAGCAAAACAGGAAGAACGCTCTTCAAATGGCCTTATAATGTAAAGACTGATGCTGTTCTACCACACATGCGGTAACTACATTAAATCTTGTGGAATAAAATTACCCCAGGATAGGGTTGGGCAATATGGCAATATACTGTAAGACAGTATAAATTTGTCCATACCATTTATATGGTGGTAGGTATTCCTTTAATATTTTTGGTAGTATTAGGTCATTCTGCACAATGTTGCAAATAATAAATATATTTTAAATTATTATTTATAAGATTTTTGCATCAATGTGATGAAATACCTTAATTTTTCAGGTATTTAATTTGCTGGATTAGCCTGGTAGATTCCCGGGGCTAGGTCATGGTGGCAGCAGGCTAAGCAGGGTAGTCCAGACGTCCCTCTCCCCAGCAATGTTTTCCAGCTCTTCCTGGGGGATCCCGAGGTGTTCCCAAACCAGATGAGATATATAATCTCTCCAGCATGCTCTGGGTCAACCCCAGGGTCTCCTACCAGTTGGAAAACCTCCAAAGGAAGGTGCCCAGGAGGCATCCTGATCAAATGCCCTGAACCACCTCAACTGGCTCCTTTTGACGTGAAGGAACAGTGGCTCTACTCCATGATGACATCACGGGGGTTATTTTTCAAACTTTGGAAAGCTCCCTCCAGAACCACAGAAGACATTATACAACAGGCTAAGTAGAGCTCTTCATGACAAGTAAACTGACCTTCATGTGTAAAATTGGTGTCCCTTTAATATATAATAATGCATATATCAATCCATATTGCCTACGCCTACTCCAGGACATAAGAAGATGGAAAAAATTGGGTTGTTTTTTTCCGGATTAGATACAATTCTTGGGGTCTAGAAGTAAAAAACCTAACCTGATAATATGTATGCCCTCCAGAGAAAACTAATGTCATTATGAGGCTGTTTCAACTGGGACAAATATTGTCATTAATAACATTACTGTGGTCATTTTTTTCCTTCCTTCAACATTTATTACCTTGTCACCCCTCATGTTACATCTGACAGCATTCTCTGTTGATTTCCAGAACAAATGTTCACCATTTTTAAAACTCTTCTTTTAACTTGTCTAGTAATAGCAGTCGTGATAATGACAAATATTTTTGAAATAACTATGGTTCTGTTTTTCTCTGAATCCATGCAGTTACAAAATATGGTCCACATTAACCACCTGGACACACTTATCGCTGGTGTTTTGATTAACCCAACCACTAACGAGATAATGCAACAGTGAGAACATGTTTATTTGATTACATTTGACAGATGTGTTTAATGCTTCCAGAATAGCGTTTGAGTCTGGGGAGCAGGCAGGAAGTAATTTCCAAGAATGTCCTCATTAGGTAGCCCTAACAAATCTGAATGATTGGGAGAGGTCTGTAGAGGCCATTTGAGGCATCTAAAAAAAAAAAGCTTACCAGCTGCCTCAGCAGGAAGGAACGGCTGAATAAACAACTTCACGTCTAATGAGGAGCCAGTCATGATGAACTGATCACACAGAAAAGTGGAGAGCATGGTTTTACAAAAGTGCAAATTGTTTATAGTTTAAAACCCCATTAATGACATGATAATATTTACCTGGGTTAACTTCTGCAAGCTCTATCCATTCTCCACTTCCATCTAAAGACCATAGAAAAACTGTGTAGACAATAAATAAATTAATAAATTAATGTAAAGTGCTTATTGTCTATGAGTAAAAGGGATTATTTCAAAGATTTTGGCAAATATTTTGTCAAATTCAAACGTATTAAAAATCAATACCAATTTTTAGAACATCCATGCACAGTCCCGCACTGTCTGGACGAGTTCAGGTTTTTAGCCAACAAGCTTGAAAAATCTTGCACAACTATGCGAGTTTGGAATGTGATGCATTCCTTGACCTTTAACTTCTAAATGTAGCATGACCTAACCTTTAACACGTTGAGGTGAAGGAACCTGCAGCAGCTTACTGGGGAAAAGTTTATTTGCTTAAAAACAAAACAGGGTAAAACAAAAATGTGCTTTTCAATTACCTCAATGAATTCCATTTTTATAAGGAGTTGAAACTGATGTCAAGTAATAACTACAAATTAGATTTAAACTTACATTAGTATACATAATTTAAAATGTAAATGTAAAAGCAATTTTGAAAAAAGAAAAGAAACTAGGTGAACATGTTATAGAAAACAACAAATTTAGCACAGTGAGAATCATACAATGAACAAAAATACACTGTTAAGTTGTTGCTGGCTTGATCAAGTTGTTTAACATATCAAAGAACATTTTTTTTCCTGCTTCTGTGTTGAGAAATTTGTCAATAGTTCCTCCTCCTGTTTTCATTAATTAATCACATGTACATGTATTGGAAAAAAAGATGCTACGCAAAATACTGTTCCATTGTGTCCTGTTCAGTTTGTTTTCCAGTGTTGTCAGATCATTTAGAAATTATCAAAGCAATTGATTTCAAATTACAATAGCCTAAATTTGTTTTTTTCTGTTTCTTGCTGCTAAAATCACATCACCTTTGAGAACACCGTGGCTTAGTTGGTATATTGTATGATGTATCTTTACAACAAGATGATGATGGTAATATCTCTGAGTATACGTACATTATATAGCCTACGTACAGTACTTTGTGGCAATCCTCTGGACAGGCTTCTCTAGCCTCTCCATGCAGGAGCATGGTTTGTGGTGAGGTTATCAGGGAGGCTCTGCTCACCTGGGCAGTGACCCCAGATGATACCGGCTGCTCTGACTGCCCATGACACTATTAGCTGGTAATAGTCAGTCTCCCTCTCTGTAGCCTGGCTTCCACCCTTTTTTATATGGTTTGTTTGCTTATTTGGTTTGTCTTTTGCTTATTTTCTCTTTCAGTTAGGCAAAATAAACCTTTTTTAAGTAACAACTAATGTGCAGCTTCCCCTCTTTGTCCTTCCTTGAGCAAGGCTGTTACAATATGTACTTGTCCGAATGTTCAGAATGTTTTGAACTAACACACCAATTTTGAAAATTTAGCTAAAACCTGAGCAAGTTAGGCCAAAGCAATAGTCACTTTGACCACTACATATACCGAACACAATACAAATTCCAATCACTTTTGAGGGAGAGAAAATAGTATTGACACCCTGCTTAATGTTAGTTGCATGTTGCTAGTTAGCTAGCATGCTGATCTTCCGAGTTAAGTAGTCATAATAGCCGTAATAAAGTAAATTAGCTATCCCACTGACCTTCCAAGAAGTAATTACTGGGTTTTTTAAGCCTTTTTTTCTATACATTTCAATCTGTGCTCTGTCTTCTTCATTCAAAGCTAATTTGCGTTCTGAACCTGCATTGTCTACCAATTGACATTTAATTTAGCTAATGACATAATGCCTAACTCCGCTTCCCAGAAATACTTAATTAACTCAACGCAATATACTGAACATTTAGATTAATTTCAAGAAGCAGCAGCAGCATTTAAAATTGACTTAAAATTCGCAAAAACCTGTTTTTGAACTCAAATGTGCCACAGCATATTCCATGTACCTCCCTACTAAGAAAGATACTTCCAAATCTGTGTGTGCAGTTTTGTCTGTGGTTTCCTTGAAACTATGGGTGGCTCATGTGCCCATCGGTTCAGTCCACCTCAGTCTCCCCTACTGAAATATGATATATTGAAATCATACTTACATAATTGTCATAATTGTCAATTAGTGTGCAAGTGTTATTCATGAATCAAAGCGTTAGTCTGCACGTTTGAGCCAAAGAAAACTTTTAAAGCATTTTGCAACTTTAATGCCTCAGCATTTTTACAACGTTATAAAGGGGCTTGATGAACTGCAGAGTGAGTTCGACTTTTACTGTGTACTGCCCCCTCTTTATGAATTAAAAGCAGCCAAAAACTCAACCTAATACCCACCAAAATGAGCCGGGTTATTGATCAAGAGCTGAACAAAGTTCACCAATAGTTGACTCTAACTTTCTGGCCAATCTTAGCCTTAGAGGCGGGGGATAGAAAATGTGCAAGATGATACATATGTGCTTCACTTCCTCTGAGGAGAAGCCGAAGTCAGCAGAGGTTGTCTAGCAGGGAAGAGAGATTTTTGAAAACATGGTTTCAATTAAATCGCCGTCTCTGGTGCCGGTGTCCTGCGCACAGGCTCTGCTCGGTGTGGGCTGCTTGGCTGTCGCCCTCCTCGCTTTCCTGCTGGTTCGCCAGCTCGTCAAGCAGAGAAGACCCCCGGGCTTTCCTCCTGGTCCATCTCCCATCCCTGTGATAGGGAACATTCTGTCTCTAGCCACCGAGCCGCACGTCTTCCTCAAGAAGCAGAGTGAAATTCATGGACAGGTAGGCCTAATGAATCGGACTCAGCCCAAAGTGCATTTTGTGACTGCGATGCTTTTTAACCGAGTGCTCTGCAAACTGTGCAGTGCATGACCCTATACAAGAGGTTTCAGACCTTCATAACACACACATGCACATGCACACAAACACACACACACACACACACACACAGTGGGAAATAGTTATGAAACGAACAAAAGAGACTCGCCCTAACATTTGGCGGTCTGCAGAATGTGCTTGGAGGAGAATAACTGGCAAATCATTGGCTCCCAAAAATGAAAGCCTCCTCCCCAAAAAAAATACATATAAGGACACAGACTTCCTTTTTAGTTACACATTGTACTTTTTAAAGTTAAACATAATTTAGGCGCACAGCTGGATATCTCTGCAAATGGAGAGATAACCTTAAAAAAAAGGTCAGAGTCTGTTTCATTCACTCACTGTCCTGTTAAACATGTCAGGGAAGTTGAACTCATCCTCGGTTCTCTGGTTTCTGGACACAAGCAAAATGTTGCAACATGCCTGCAATTGTGGTACAAATCTCACATTCCTTGACAAAGGCATTAACTTGCATAGAAATGTGTGCAAAGAAGAAAAGGAGTACAGTGCTCATGTTGCAATGTGTACCTTTCAGATTTTCAGTCTTGACCTGGGAGGCATCTTAACTGTGGTATTAAATGGATATGACTGTGTCAGGGAATGCCTTTACCATCAGAGCGAGGTGTTTGCTGATCGCCCATCACTGCCTTTATTCAAGAAAATGACCAAAATGGGTGGTAAGATGCTGTGATAAGATTGCAATGTATACTATTTCTCATGCAACAGTATCTGAATGAAATTGCAGTTGAAATGATAAATGATCAAACTCTTCTGTTTTGCTTTTTTCTCCACCACCCAAAGGGCTTCTCAATTGTAAATATGGAAAAGGCTGGATTGAACACCGCAAACTGGCGTGCAATTCTTTCCGTTACTTCGGCAGTGGCCAGAGACAGTTTGAGAGGAAGATCTCAGAGGAGTGCATGTTCTTTGTTGATGCCATTGACGAACACAAGGGAAAGCCCTTCAACCCCAAACACCTAGTGACCAACGCCGTGTCCAACATCACCAACCTGATCATTTTTGGACAACGTTTTACTTACGACGACCGCAACTTCCAGCACATGATTGAGATATTCAGTGAGAACGTGGAGCTAGCAGTGAGCGGCTGGGCCCTCCTCTACAATGCCTTCCCTTGGATTGAGTATGTCCCCTTTGGAAAACACCAGAAGCTGTTTCGCAATGCTGCTGAGGTGTATGACTTCTTACTGCAGGTTATAAAGGGGTTTTCACAGGGCAGGGTGCCACATGTACCTCGCCACTATGTTGATGCCTATTTGGATGAGTTGGAACAGAATGCAGGAGACCCCAGTTCTTCTTTTTCCTATGAGAACCTCATCTATTCAGTGGGTGAGCTCATTATTGCTGGCACAGAGACCACGACCAACACCCTGCGCTGGGCCATGCTGTACATGGCCCTCTACCCCAACATACAAGGTCAGTTATAGTAGAAGCATCTGCCCAAAATGAGAACATTTTACTTCTAATGTGACCACCAGAGAGATTTTATGCACATCTGTTTGTAGACTGAGTGCGCTCTAAATGTAATAGCTTTGTAATATTATGCATGAATAAATGCCTGATGATGTCTGTTTTTTCCTGCAAAGAGAGGGTCCACAGGGAGATTGACAGCGTGTTGGCCAACGGGAAGGCACCCACCTTGGAGGACAAACAGAAGATGCCCTTTGTGGAGGCTGTTCTGCACGAGGTCCTTCGCTTCTGCAACATTGTCCCACTTGGTATTTTCCGTGCCACCTCCCAGGATGCAAAAGTCAATGGGTACACAATTCCCAAAGGCACCATGGTCATCACAAACCTCTACTCAGTGCACTTTGATGAGAAGTACTGGAATGATCCAGGTGTTTTCTCACCACAGAGGTTTCTTGACAGCAATGGCAACTTTTTGAGGCGTGACGCCTTCCTGCCATTCTCCATCGGTTAGTCTCTTTATGTTTCTCTTAAATTCCAACACTCCTGATGTAAATCATTGTGGCTGTAATCATTAAGGAGAGTCACCAGTCAGTGGCTATTTCATTTTCCCACAAATTGTTTTCATAAATCACATTTAAAAATCCTGAGAATTTCCTCGATTACTTTCAGTTCTTAGATCAGTGAAACTGGCAGGTAATTACAGTATGTTCCTGGTCAGTGCTGACCCCAGAATCAGATGCTGCCAAGCCATCAACAAAAACATAAAACATGAATGTGCATCAACAGCAATAAGGTCTTATTTACACTGAATTCTGTCTTTAGCTTTATTTTTCTCAGTTCTTTCTACTTCCCCCTTAAATTAATTAGAAAAATAAAAGTGCATGTATCACATATACTGACCCTCATTCGAGGGTCTACGGACAGAGGGTGTCGTATGCTGTATAGATAGTAAATCCCCTTGAGGCAAATTGTGATTTGTGATATTGGGCTATATAAATAAAATTGACTTGACTTGACTGACATCACACTTACATGAACTCCAAACCCACCTTTGCATTATAAAAAATAAATATTAAAAATGCCCTTTTGTTGAGAATAGAACAATTTCTCTTTACTCTAAAACAACATTTTAATTTTCCATATAGTCCATTTTGCTCACAGTTCATTGGCCATATCGGTCATAGCATCCATAAAATCCCCAACTTCAAAACAAATGTGATTTTTTTTGTTTTACATCTCCAGCACCCACAATCAGTTAAACCCATTTTTTCTCATTTATAGTGTTTGTGTTCCCCAATGTATGTGCTTGTATTTCTGAGGACTTGAATAAATTAGCCAGATGTTGTGCCTGTGTGTGTATGAGAGAGCCTAAATCAAAGAATTTTCTTTTTTCAGGGAGGCGTCATTGCCTGGGCGAACAGCTGGCCAGGATGGAGATGTTCCTCTTTTTCACCACTTTGTTGCAGAGGTTTCATCTCCAGTTCCCTCCAGGAACCGTTCCCACTGTCACTCCCAAACTGGGCATGACCTTACAGCCTAAACCTTACTCCATCTGTGCTGTCCGCAGGCAGCAGAAAAGTCCCTGCTCTGGAGACACTCCTTATCACAAGTAGGCAAGCGGGCATTTATTACAGCTTGATCAACTGCCTGATTTTTACTATTTTGCACAGCAATGCAACCACATGATAGAGGTGCATAAACCTCTATCACTCTGGATTGTAATGTCTAGGTCCGCTGCATTACACTTTTTCCAAAGGACTTTCAGTGACAAAAGTAACTCTTTACATATGGACATGTAATCCAGTTGATTAAATTACTAATGAATTCTTTTACTGAGCAATATGCATGTTTGCACAACACTTTTAAGCAGCAGGGGAGGCGAAAGACTCAGTGCTCAAAGGACATCCAGGGAACACAAGTGTGCTATTGATTTAGTTCTCTGTAGCTCAGAGTTGCTCTGAGCCCAGACACAAATGCCTGTGAACCTTGGTGCGGTAGCGATGGGTTAAGTATCTGTCAATGATTCATAGTAAGTACACCTATGATGGTTCATAGCCCTGCCTTCTCAGGACAGCTTCAGGTCAGACAAATGACACCACTAATTCGTATGTGTGGGGTGAAATGGGACTTTCCAAGAAAGTTCTGAACACCATGTATCGGAGCTGGACACGGGCCAAGATTTACGTCATCTGGACTGACTCTGACCCCTTCTCTAGGGATAGCGCTCTAAGGCAAATGCAACCTTGGTGGATTTCTAGAAACTGACTATGCAACACTGGTTTCTGCTAAATGGTGCTTATCAGTACTATCAAAGTACTACATTTATGTTTAAGGTTAACATTTGTTTGTCCTTTTTTTGCAATACAGGTGTTATGAGGTTTTTTGTGTATTCATAAAGTCTTTCTTAAGATATTGAAAAGTCCCCGTCTTCTTTTAGCTACTGTTAAACTGCTAAAACCAAACTCTGAAATGTACATAGAGCTCATATTTATTACTTATGTGTTATTCACGGATTAAGACCCCAGATTATCTCAGTCAGTACTTGCAGAATCATTTCAATAGTACACTCGATCGATAGGCTATTGATTCTGTGTCCCAAGTCAGGACACCCAACATAATCATTAATTATCATAATCTGTAAACTGTGTGTTCATGAAGGTGAAATGCAGCTATGTGTCACTCAAGTTGTAGCTTACCTCTCCCCCCTTTGCACTGCTTTGCTCTCACCAGAGAATTGCATTGACAATTCAATACATTACGTGTTGGACGGTGTAGTCCCTCATTCGTCCAGGAGTGTTCTATAGTAGAATCAGTAGTCATCTGGACACTGTGTCCAGATGACTACGACTGAAACCTTTTCTACGATACATTACATGTTGTATATACAGTGATTATATATATATATACTGTGAGCAGACAGTATTTTCAGTTTTTTTTAGCAAATATAACACTTAACCCTGCATTAATGGATTTTTTTTCTTTTTTGTCCACTTGGGGGCAGGGCAACAATCTGTAAACACACTGACAGAATCGCCTTGATATGGCCAACCTGTTAACAAACAGTAGCTTACTTAGAAATTAAGCAGACACATGACAATTTGGAGTTGGCCCAATGAATGTTAGTTCAATATTCACTCTCTTTTTAGCTCTGTTTTCCTCTCCACCAACTCCTGAGGGAAATATCCGGCTCTTTAACTGCTAAATGCTCCACTATGTTCTCCAGATAGTCGCTAACTTTTTCTCTCTGCTGTTTGGAGCTGGGCAGGTGATGTACAGGTGGTTTTTAGAACTTTTTTGCTAAAATCAGGGTCCTGCTTCAGTCAAAAACGACACTGATGAGTGTCGTAAGAGTGAATCCAAACAGTAAAGTTGTGGGCCATAAAACCAAAACAATGAGCTGAAAGATACTAAAACGCTATGTGCTAGTGCTGAGGGGAACTGCAGAGTTGGGTGAAAATTCTCTGTGGGTTCGTCATTACGAGCGTCCTCTTTCACATTACTCATAGCGATTTCATCCTTTGTTCATGTAAAAAATATTTATAGTAGCAGCTTTAAAGGCTCTGCACATCCACACAGGTGTTTTCAATCACTATGGCTGTTTGGACCTCTGCTCAGGCTGAAGTTGGGTGGAGTTATGCAGGGTATCATGCCCTAATATAAACGATAAGTTGTCCCACCATAACAAGTGCAACATAACTAAGAGTGCGGGAGATGTCAATCAAGCACAGTTTGTACACACCCACACTGTCCTGAGGGGAGGTCTAATCAGGCTTATAAGTGAAAACATCTGTGTGGGTCTTTAAGGTTATTCTCCTCTGTTTATTTGGGGTGGCATGGACAAAAAAAAGAAGGCAATGTTATATATAGTATATTGCAAGTTCACACACACACACACACAATAAAAATCAATGAGAACTTCTGATACTTTAGGGATGGTGTTTTATGACAGCTATAAATAACAACAAAAATCAGTTGCCCCCACACTGTAGATAAGGGTGAATGGTTATATTAGACAAACATACGTATATTGATGCTACATAAAGGTAACAACCATTCATAGATGTATTTATGGCACAATCATCAGAGGACGGTAAAACTGTAGTTTGAAAGACTGCACAGTGAGAAGCCAACAAACTTTTACAACTTAATGAGCTAGAATATGTTGGGTCGGGAGCTACCAAGGCTTTATGATCCAGCATGGGTCAATGTGAAAAAACTGACGACAGAGTTGTCAGAATGCATATGGCTCTGACCTGAGTCCAACTCTGAAAATGTCACTGCCACTTTAAGCCTGGTGGAATGTTTGACTCAAAGTGTTTCTCTTACATGAACAGTACTGGAGCCCAGAGAAATGTTGCCAATCAGCGTATCACAGCCCACAAAACTACTGTATGTAGGTAAAGTTTGGCACTAGTTGGGTTGACTGAGACAACAGTGATAGAGAGAGATTATGAAGAATACAAGAGTGGTTATGATACAGAACAAGGAGAGGCTGAAACCAAGTGAAAAATCAAAATCAAAACACCAAACCCCACAGTTCCACAACTGTAAATAGAAGTAGATAAAAACTCTGGAAACACAATGGTAATTACAGGATCTCAATGTACAATATGTCAGCTGCGTGTAGAAAACAGATGCATTCATTTGATTATTTAAAAAATATATATTTATATGCACATACTCTTTTGTACAGCGGCTAAACACTTGTTTGGTATTAAAATGTGCACACCTGTATCTATTTTTTTGTCTTTAAATATTACTATCTTGATTTACACTGCTTACTTAATATTTTCTCCAGAGATTTTGATTTAATAAGGTGATAAAGGAGCTAGGCAACAATTCTGCTGTCTCTTTCATAAAACATCTTATTCTAGTGGAATGCCAAGAGTTCTTAGAGACAAAAATAGAGAACTAGTAGTTTTTTTTAACCTGCCTCGTGGCATGTCAATATATATATATATATATATATATATATATATATATATATATATATAAAACCAAAGTGAAATGAAACCCTGGATCCCTTCTTTACACACTGGCTGAGTTATGGGTTTGTGGAAAAAGAGAGTTGGGTGAGCTTACAATTTGTCTAAACATCAGTGTTTGCCTGCTGACTGAAACACAGAGGAGTAGACACTGTACTGTTTGTTTAAAAACAATGCAGAGAACATAGAATAAAAAAAACATTACTTAATATACTGTTATAGAACTGCAAGATTGTACAACATGTTGTGTTGCTGCCGGAGAGACATTTGCAGTCTACTGACAATCAAGATAATCTTTTATCCAGTGAGGTTGTAAAAAGGTTATGCAAACAGTGTATGAACGGCAAAGAGACAGCACATACTGTATGCTCCTCTGTCACAGAGGATTTCAATTGCTTGAATTTGTTTGTAGTCAAGTTGTTCATTAAGAGATTACAAACTACTTCAGTCACCCAGATTTAAATTTTCTTAGTTTTTAAAGTGTATTTCATATTAATGACATAAATTCTTGCAAAATAATTATTCAACTTTGCGTGAATCCTGAGTAACCTTTAAAAAAATACTTAGAATTAAAAAGGAAAATGAAGAATCCATTCATTGAAACAGCACTCCTGATCTCAATGCAACATGTTAAACACCAGAGGACATTTCACTAATTAGAAACCAACCATTACTGAAAGGACACACAAACATACACACAAATTACATAATAAAATAATTAAAAATGTGCTCTCTTTCTCCCTACTCATTCTCTCTATCACATTCCCGCCAAAAATATTCACACACTCAAACAAAATGAAGCAAGGAAAGTTAAAGAATCCAAAAAAGAAAAGACGGGTGGTACACATGAGTAAAAGCATCAAAAATGATGCAGATATAATGCTATTAATCAGTCAACATTTCAATAATGTCTCTGTGACTGAGTCTGATACAGTGTTTCGTGTCACCAGCAAGGAGAGAGAACTACACAAGCCTAGGCTCTGGGCCAATATGGACTCAGTAAAGGTTCAGACAGGCACATTTGATATATATATGTATATATATATAATTCAAAAATATACCTGACATTGAGGCTGAAACAGTTTCAGTCTCTTGTCTTTCCATATTTGAACTGTTCACTTTGGTAAAGGGTATCAATCTCTTCATGATGTCGCTTGCTTCATTATTTTTCCTCTACCTTTCATTTTTAAATAGACAGGAATTGTTTTGTACCTAAAGGAGGTCTAAGCGCTTTTGCATTCAAGCCAGCATCACGGCCAGGTCACCATGGAGGGCGAGTTAATGCTGGACCCCCGTCCACACTCTTTTTCTGCACCTTCCTCCTCAGATCTGGTGCTTTTATTTATTTTTTTACTGGGTGCACTCGACTCTCCATGGGGTGAAAGTGCATAGGAGGTGGGCTCCCACCGTTGCAGCAAGGATCCGCTCACAGTAGTAAGGCCTTTTTGTTTCTCCAAAAACAATGTGACTGCTTAAGCATCTGAGTGTCTGCACAGTGAAACTTTCGATATGTGTTTGTGTGTATGTGTGAGAGAGAGCGGGAGCAAAGTGTGTTTTATGTGCATTTGTCATCTGTGTGTGTGTGTGTGTGTCTGTGTTTCTCATGTTTCTGTTGGTGAAAGGCAGGTGGTCGAGGGACTCATGTCCTTATACTGCCTCTCCTCTTCTTTTTCACGCATCTCTGCTCTTTCCTTCATCCTCCTGCTACTGACGCTCCTCTCCCTCCTCCTCCTCCTGGATGACCTGGATGTCATCTGACGGGGAGGTGGGCAGGCTGGCTGGCAGGCTGGGGAGCAGGCTGTCGGGCTGCTGCTGTTTGCCGAGCTCTTTGCTCTTCTCCTCCTCCTCGATGGTCTTCTTCCACACCTTGTGGTTCTCCGTCAGGTGCTGCATGATGCTGCAGAACAACCTGCGGCGGCTCTTCCTCCTTTCTGCAACGAACAAAACACAAAGAAATCTATAGTTGCTAACTGTAATCTCTTTTGCATAGTAAACTTGACAGTGCTGATGAGCTGTTGGTGTCTTACTTGGTGCCAGCTGATCCTCTAGCTCATCATCTTCATCCTCATCTTCATCTGTGTCTGTGTCCACCTGTCCCTCCTCATCGTCTTCATCTGATCCCTCTTCGTTGATCCAGTGGCCAGGAAGTAGGCCAGCGGCATCGTAGGAGTTACAAAGTGGTCCTACAATATGAGTGATGAAGGACTCCTGTAGCTTTGCTAGCTGCGGGGATGAGCGGTCCATGAAGGGGCTGATGGGTAATCCCAACCTTGCCTCCTCATCTCCCTGCACATTAAAAAACAACAGATTATGGTTAAAAAAACGTCTCACGTACACAGAGATAGCGATGAGCCTTGACACTTGAGTCAAACTACATCACAATCACAGAGGAGCAGAACCCTATCACTGTTAGACTTTCTAACTGATATTTCTTTTGTTTTACTGTCTGTTTTTGCCATGCGGAAAGCCAAATTTCCCATACAGGACAATAAAGACTGAACTGAGCTAAAAGGTCCTTAGATTTTAAAGGAATTTTGGTTGTTATATCTTTTTTAAGTTTGCATCACTGGGTTATACTACACAGGGATTACAGTTTTTTCTGAATGCTTAAGCGCTAATCGTGATTCTTGTAGCACAATTTCGAAAACTATTAATACTTATGGCAAAACCACTCTGAGTTTGCAAAACTAAAAGCACAAACACTGCTTTGCACTCAGTTTGCAATTTTGTAACACACACTTTGCAAAACTGTAGGCACAATTCACTGCACAACACTCTTTTTGCAGAACTTTAAACACAACTCACTTCTTACACTCAATTACCAAATTTCCAACACACTCCTAGCAAAATTATACACATGTATGGCTATCATTAACACTATTTTGCCAAATGTCTGGCACACTTTCACATGTGAAAACTGTTTTAGATAATTAGTTCACTTTGCAATCAGCCTAAGCAATATAAATAAGCCACAGGTAAGCTGTCTGTGTGGAGTACAATGGAAGGAGCAGTAAGAGTGAGAAGAGTGAGAATCAGAGGAGGCCGAGGGAGAGGACGTGGAGGTGAACAAGTTGGAGGAAGAGGACATGGAGGTGAAGAAGCAAGAGGGTTAGAGGAAGTTAGAGGAAGAGGACAAGGAGGAGCAAGAAGAGGACGAGGAGGGGAAAGAGGAAGGGTAAGAAGAGTAAGAAATAGAATAACTGATGACATCAGAGCTACAATAGTGGACCATGTCATCAACCATGGGATGACCCTGAGGGAAGCTGGCCAACGGGTTCAGCCTAATTTGAGCCGCTACACTGTGGCACCATCTTTCAAAATATACACAGTGTAAGCATTTCTGCACTAAGTCGTGTACTTGCGGGCCACAGACTAAGAATGAAGCAATTTACAGAGTTCCTTTCGAGAGAAACACAGAACGTGTAAAGCAACTGCGATATGACTGTGCAGGTAAGCTATAGTGTCATTGGTTCTGAATTTGGAAGTGCATACTGTGCTCAGTATGCCCATGCTGTGCATGGGCCTGATGTGTTGCATTTGTTTTGTCTTGTCTTGTCCAGAGAGTGATGGAACTAGAAGCAGATGCCATGGGACATGAGCTACTTTTTGTAGATGAGGCCGGTTTTAACCTCAGTAAAACCAGGAGACGTGGCAGGAACATTATTAGACACCGTGCCATCATCAATGTCCCAGGACAACGTGGTGGTAACATAACCATGTGTGCAGCTATAAGCCAAAATGGTGTTGTTCACCATCATGCAACCATAGGCCCATACAACACTGCACACATTACTGCATTCCTGGACACCTTACATGACATGCTCACTAATGTTCAGAGACCAGAGCATACCCAATATGTCATCATATGGGACAATGTTAGTTTCCATAGGGCTGCTTTGGTCCGCAACTGGTTTACAGACCACCCATCCTTCATGGCACTCAACCTCCCTCCATACTCTCCATTCTTAAATCCCATCGAGAAGTTCTTCTCTGCCTGGCGCTGGAAAGTGTACGACTGTCATCCTCATCAACAGGTAGCCCTTTTATAGGCAATGGAGAAGGCATGTGGGGATACTGACCAGGCATCATGTCAGGCCTGGATACGGCATTCAAGGAGATATTTTCCCCGGTGCCTTGGACTGGAGGATATCGCATGCGATGTGGACGAAATTTTGTGGCCGGACCCAGAAAGACGACATGATGTAGGCTGATTATCTTTTTTTTTTCTTTTTTTTGTGAAATTACTATTTTGTGTTCTGACTTTGTCTTGGTTTTGATGAGTGTGAATAAACACCAATACTTGATCCTTGTATGTTTACATGACACTATGACAAAAGTATGACCTCAAATTGACATCTGTACACAGAGAAAGCAAAAGCCAGATGTGTTTTGTATTCATACCATCAGTGTTTAGTTGGCACATTGTGTGCTTAGTAGATTATGGCTTGTGTTTACTGTTTGATACGAAAACACCATTTTTACGAAGGTGTGAAGAGTTAATCTAGCTGTGTTCGCTTTTGCAAGAGAACTACAATGTTTTGATAATTGGGTGAAAGGTTTTCTTATTTGTGTGTAGAGTTTTGCAAAAATAGCCAATAATTACAAAAAATGTGCTTAAGCAATCAGAAAAAACTGTAATAGTCACTAATCTTACTAATCGCTTCTTTTTGTCTTTGCCCCTTTTCCTGTCCCTTATGGGTTTTTTTTCTCTTTTACATGTTTTGTTTTTTTATTCTATTTGTAGCCTTGATGTTTAGACTATTCAAAGAAGGATTAGATATAAATGTGTCAGTTATGTGTTCTGTCTGAAGGTGTTTGTGGTGGGAATGGGAGTGCAAATGCAACATAAAGATAGAATGAATAGGTCTGTGTTAACTGAATACACTCTGCAGCATTACCATGCAGTCTGTACCTGCTCATAAAACTCATTGACGATGCCTTCTGTCCACTTGAGGTGCAGATCACGGACTTTGGCTGGCCCATTGATATCTGCCAGCTTGATACACACTTGGCACACCAGCAGTCTGTCATTCTCATTGGTCCAATCAATTCCTGGACTGTTCACATCATTAACCTGTTAACAAACAAACAAAGATGGATGCCTTACACAACTGGTCAACTGCTTTATCTTGCATCCATTATGCTGCGTACTGCTCAACTAAATTTTAACGTACCATCCTCCTAATGTTTCAATCAATATTTTGCCAGAAATTAAAGGATCAATAAATAGATAATGATCTATTCTGATCATATAGCTCAGCAATCTGTTAAGATTTCTTCATCTCAGACCTTAGCATTGAACTCAGCCAGGAAGTCAAAGTGCTTCTTGAGGTCTGTGGCCAGTATTGCCTCAATGACAAGGAAGCGGAAACGCTTGAACTCCACGTGGTCCAGGTTGACCAGGAAGTTGAACTCTGGCCGGGACAAGTAGAGGCTCCAGGCAGACGCAGCGTGGTGGTTCTCCAGCACCGACCTGTCATTGTATAGCACTGCCTACATCGCACAGGAGGGAAAAGCCAAGTGGTGAGAGAGGGGGAAGATGGCATGCTAAGATGATTCCTAAAATTTTCTCTGAAATGTCAGTAATACATTTGCTTACATAATATGTCTGCATATGTGTTGCACAATTTGTAATGGATTTAAAAATAGCAAGCACTCAATAAATTAGATAAAAGGACATGAGGGTATTTGGTTATGAAAGTAGTAATGTAACAGGCTCAAGCGCAAGTACAGCTGAAGGGAGAAGCAGATTAAAAGCAGTTACAGGGACATTAGATACCACAGAAGGCTTAAAGATCCTTTTAACAGACATGGTAGTTGTCAATAGCATTAGCAATCAATAGGTTCAGGGTTCCCTCTTCTTTCTTTTAACCCACTTTCCTGGGACAAAACCCAGACAGTGTGAGTGCTATCATATTGTGAAAATACAATATTTAAACTGGGGCGCACAGTTAACCTTTTCACCTCTCATTTATATGACTGACCACAATGAGAGAGCACAATGCGATTAACTGGCCATGTGGTGTGGAGTTAATCTTATATACGATATCCACTTGAGACACAGTTTGTAGAGATAATTTAACTTTGTGTTAATCTCGGGACATCACATAACGATTGTCCCTTCTTGTATATTTGTATGAATCGAGCATAAAGCTTGCATCCTAAAAGGCAACTTGTTTTTTAAATGATACCATATATAGCTTGGCTTTGCCTTATAAAGCAAAGTAAAAGTCATGTAAGGAAAATGTTGACTGTGAAGTTAAAGATTAACTGTTAAACTGGAGACACAGGGTTTCTTTAGGATACTAATAATACGTGAGGACAAAACACCATTTCCAGTTAATGGTTTTTAGTTCCACAAATACAACGTGAGGCAGCCGAGTAATAGGATATGCAGGCAGCCAATTGTGTGTCGCTCCCCATGTAGTGCATGAGTGGGTTGATCACTGATGACTAATTGTGTTGATTTGCAGTTTATCTGTGGTCGGGTGGAAGCAGAGAAAAAAGAGACATGCAGCATTCACCAGGGGCCACTCAGGCAGACTTTATCACTCCTGCAGAGAGACAGCCATGTGATTTTGTGTTTGTACACAGGGCCTGTCTCTGGGGCAAGACGTCAGCTGTGATTGGTCTGTTGGCCTTGAAAGAACTAATTTTCCTGTTAGAAGGCAGGTTGCAAACAATGACCATGCAGTGGATAACTTAGGAAAGTGCAGAGAAAGGGATAAATGCTGATACTGCAGCAAATGCAGGATCCAAAATTTTATATAATTTCATTATTATCCATTGAGGATATTTATTTCTATGGAAAGCTTGGACAACTGCAGTAATAGGGCACATACACATGTATAAATTGTACAGGGATAAGAGAAAAGTAAAAAAAAAAGATAGCCAGCAAATTGGTCTCCTAGTTTGAGAAGATTTACAAATAGACAAAGAAAAAACTGATGTAGTTGAGTTTAATATGAAGGTGGCAAATTTGAAAAGCAAAGCTGACATCCAACACTGTGTGTGAGACATCAAGTCCAGAATTGCCCAGGTGTACAAAAGTGCAGGACCAATGTTCGTGGTGTCATCAACTTACTGGGTATGTATGCTGACTGGCAGAGGTAATCAAAAAACAGTGCAAGATTGTCTGTCCTTCAGTTATTTATGTATATGCTCGATCTTTCAACACCATTTTCAACAGTTGTGGTGAATAAACCCATATTTGGAACATCTGATCCTTTGTTTCTGTAAACATGAGTGTGTTTATGTGTCCCAGTGAGCAAAAATAAGTTTGTTGATTCAATCTACAACACTTGCAAATACCAAGAATTGCTGCAGGTTACCTGAGATGCATTAGTGGCTACTAGAAAGGCATTTGTGCGACCAGGATGGTCATAGTCGTGCATTGCAGCTGCTACATAAAGGGCCATGAGCTCCAGGGCAGGTATGTTCCAGGCCAGGCAGCCATAGCTGTCATCTGAAATCGAGGAGCTTTTGGAGGAGGCGTAGGATATCCTGCCTGGAGAGATCCCACTATCTGAATCTGGAACATGAAAAAAAAAACAAGATGGATGTCGATGAATGTCACAGTGATGAAAAATAAGGTATAGACCTACACAGTCCTTGTAAAATCAGGTTAAATTTTGACCATTCTCTACAATTTCAGCAGAAGTTGGATCAAATGCAAAAAAGAGGGGGACACAGAAACTGTTGAATATGGCCACACATACAAATCCTGTTCTATTCTCATTTATTTAGTGTTTTTTGTACTGTTTTCAATTCCTCATATCATCCCCTTCTCTCTGTCCCCTCTTATCTAAATGACAGCTGTACTGGCAGCCTCAGTGGGAGACGTCAGTGGATAAGCCTCAGGTAATTTCTAATTGAGCTGAAATATCATCAGCAGAGACGAGCCTGGGAATCTCGGCATTTTAAACCAAACCATCTGTGTTATGGGAGTAAAGGCCACATCCCATAAATAAAGACTTCTTCTTCTAAAAGCCACGAACAAAATCAGTCAGAATTACTTTATTTCTGACATCAGCAGGTGGCCAAGTAATGATTGGTCCAAGTTTTCTTAAAGATGTAGTAGTGTACACTACACTACAAAAATCTATTTTCCTAAGAAGGTTTTTAAAAAGTCCTCTACCTCTTCTCACAATGCCCGGTTAAAATTATGATTTTTATTTGCAAGCCTAAAAACTTCTCTTCATCTCTTTTCAACCTCGGACAAGTAGGATGCGAGAAATGTTCTTTCAGGAATTCCAATTATTCAGAAGTTTATTCTCCTCAAGTTGACCAAATCAGAAATTTCTTCTTCTAAGATTATTTTGTGACTATGGCCTGACCCAAGACATCAAAAAGGTACCACACCTCTGCATATACTGTATAGGTGACAACTTCTATGCAAGCCACATTTTGAAGGTTTTTTTACTCCACTGGGAACAACTATGTAAAAACAACTTTCATGTATATTTCTTAAAAATTCAAAAAGGTCTATTTAGGACAGTTAATGTGTGAAGGCTCTCGTGCAAAAATGTGAGTAGAGACTGAATGATAAAAAAAAACCCTCAGACTACTCAAAATGTTTGAAACTGGCTAACATCTGATCTACACATCAGAGATTAAATGACGCAATCGTGCATTTAGCCTAAAATGATTGCTGTGCAGCCTGTGTTCCACAACCGCTAACAACGATCTATGACCTATGAGTTTATGAGCCCACCTGTGTCACTTCCTGTCACATGTTCACTGTGAATCTGCTGGAACCCAGGGATTGGTCGAGTGGTCAGGAACCAGACAGCATGGAGCACATCAGTAGCATGGACCCGGTTATGATCTGTGTGTTTTTAACCATAAGAGTTTAAATTAGTTTATTTTACCATGTACACCAGCAATATTTGAGACATTAGATCATTTATGGCCAAATAAAACTGCATCTTAGCTTGGCCACACAACAGGTACTTAATTCATCCAATAAAACACATGAACATCTTGGGATAACACATAAAAATCAAATATATATCTTTGAATTTCTTGAATACTACACAGTGTAACACTCACAGGGAATGTCCCTGTAGCCATTTTCCAGAGCACAGAAGTATGTCATGAACTCCCTCACAGGGATCTTGAAAATTTCAAACAGACACGTATCCTGGAAAAGGGTGTATGTCACCTGGGGAAACACAAGCCAGCTTCACTGAAACACCAATCAGAATACAAGATAACCAGCGCCATCAATTTTGTTTAGTGGAACATTAAAATACATTGAACATTGAAATAACTTTGTACACATCATTATGCATAGACAAGATGTTCACTGTCTGCTGAAATACTAAAATGTAATTTCAAGCTGAAAAACAGAAATCATTTGCACTTACTGAAATTTGTAATAATTATAATTGAAGTGTCTCTCTTGGGAGCCTTTAGGAAACTGTACTGTTGCTGAAAAGCTGATGTGATTGGCCACTATTAAAATCCACACCAACTCCACCTCTATACTGTTTTCATTCTACTAACAATACCTTTTTCCTGTTCCAACCCTTTTTCAAGTTGCACTAAGCTGTACCAGTATTGCACTCTGGTTACCAAAATTACAAAAATTGGTTGGTCACACAAATCTCTTTTCAGAAAACCCTTAAATTCTTTACATAACCAGGCATGGGGATATTAAATTTAGACTAAAAGGCTAAAAGTTGCTGCCTTCAGGGCCTGTGCCAGCAGGCAGCAATGATCATTATGTCCCACTAAATAGAACTATTTGCTTTTCTTAAGAGGTTTATCAGGAGTGGACAGACCGACCGATTAAAACACATACTACTACAGGTACAGGAGATGATTGGTTGGTGATTGTTGTACTAACATAGCTGAGTATCCTTCCGGTCTTCCCTCCTGTTTTGTCCACCAGGTCAAAAATCTGGAAGTTCCAGGTGTTCATCCTCTCCATGACAGCCTCATGGTCCTCCAGAATAGGATCTAGTCTGAACTCCTGCTCACCCTAGAGACCCAGAAAATGCACATGTTGTAGAGAGTAGCACAGATATTATTGACACATAATGTTCTGAACATGCAAAAACATGCATTATACAGAACACTGAAATAGTCTGACACATAGACTACACTAATCCAAGAAGGTCTGTGAGATATAAAACAAATTAAGCATATAATGAAGCATTTGGCACAGCTAGAAAGTTTTAACAACAAAAGGAGGTTTGCTGAATGAAGGGGCATGACAGGTCAGATGAATTGTCAGCTGGATATGGAAACCCAAGTGATGCTAATTAAATAGTTAAGTAAGTTGTGGGTTCGACTCTCAACACAACCACATGTTCAGGTGTTCATGAATACAAACTGAACCCCCTTAATCATCGTAAGCAAGTCTAGATAAAAGTATGAGCTAAATGAAATGCAACTATGGCAGGTAGGGCTGATATGGTCGCTTATGTGAAGGAAAAATACAAACAACATGACAAATGGAATAACTGTTCCATCTGCTGTGCTGCAGTAGACACTCATATTTTAAGTAGAAGCCCTCTGACCAAGCACACCTCTGATTCCTGAGTCTGCTGGTCTGTGCTTGGGGTCTTCTCCTTCTCCTCCTCTGCCTGCCCCTGGTTCCCTGCAACGTCAGGCCCGCCATCCCCAGACACATCCACCTCCACGCTCTCCTCCCTGATCAGAGGCTCTCCTGTGAACTCCAGCCCTTCACCTGCTGCATACACAGAGCAGTGAATGGAAACCCGTGAGTATATGGACACACACAAACACACATACATACAAATTATAATAAAAAGTTTGTTTTTGTTACTCTTGTTACCATGTGTTTTAATTTTAAATTGAATATTAATGAATACATTGTACAAGTATTTGAATGGGCTTTTGATACTAGAATTACTAGCATACATTAAAGACTCTCTTTTACCTATTTTAAAAATGACTTGCCTAAAATAGGTAACTGTTTTAAACTGAATAGAAAAAAAGAAAATGAAACCTAAAACTGTTAGCTATTACCAGAATGTTGCTAATGCCATTAACATAGTTGACAGTGATTTTAGATAACCACTGACGAAACAAAGCTTATTTTTAGTGTATAAGTAAGAATAGGGAAAATACATACACCTCTGTCTGTGTTTGTGTGCATCAACTTGCATTATTGTTGGAGTCCAGCAGAGGGCAGCATTAACCCCTGAACTGTACACTGTATTATGTGTATTAAATGTAATTGTATGTACCTGAGCGCCTGCGTTGGGCCTCACTGGTAAATGGTTGATGAAATTCCCCTGTATCACCGCTGGAAATTCCCTTAAGCATTTGCCGACCACAGCTAGAATGGACACGACAATCACAGACATGATCAATTGCAGTACATTATTAAATGTTAGAAACACTAACACAACAGACACAGTTACATGCTACTTCAGTACTGCAGGTCCCACCTGGTGCAGAGAGGGAAGGTGGAGCTACGGATGGCCTGCTGGAAATCAGTTGAGCTGAGGGTGTAGCCTAAGGGCTTGTGCAGGTTCAGATTGACACTTGGCTTTGTCAGGAAGTCAGCCGTGTCTGGGAACTCCACAGGCGGTCGAGTGACGAAGGACGATGAAGAACCAGCACCTACTGCGAGAGGGCCGTGGCTTGGTGAGGTGACTGGACTCAGGCTCGGAGATGTGCCTAAAGAGGACGAAGGGAGGACAAGAAAAGAGAAAGGCATGAGACTCAGTCAAAGCATGACCAATTAATCAAAATGTAGTGCCTTTGGGAAGTTTTATGGTTAAGTGTCACCTGCTCTCCTGGGCCCCGCATGGTAGGTGAGGGTAACAGAGGAAGACCTCTGCTTGGGAATGGTGAGCAGGTTTGCATTTGGCCCATTAGACAGACCTGGGCTAGAGCACAAAACACATATATAACACTGGCTCTAAAAAATAACTTCTAGCTCTCAGCATACTTTTAACACAGATGTGAAGAATATTCTTTTGAAGTTGTCTCATTGTAAGATGTTTTGCCCCATCTTGTGCAAAAAGGACTATGGTACAAGGCTACACTATCCTCTATTGAGTCAGTCATTTAACACTTAGAACAAAAAGAACATGATGATCTTCAACTTAAAGAAGCTCATCAGCCAACATAGCTAGTCCTCTACTGCCATCCTGTGGAGCCATATAGACACCACACCCCAGTGTCCACATATCAAGTTTGTTGTTCAAGTAAATTGAACACTGTGTAATGGATTTCTTACAAAAGAAACCTGATTTCCTCTCAGTAGGTACCGTTATTATAATCCAGTTAAACTCATTCCTTGATTGTGTAAAATGCGGATCTGAGATGACACTATGACACGTTAACAACTCCTTCTGCTTTTGGTTTCTCTGTGCAAGCTGAAACTCACAGGGTTCACAGGTACATTTTGATGTCGGCAGAAACAGAATGAAAGGAAGTGATGGAACACTGCAATGTTCAGACTGCTATAAAACAAACTCAGAGGCACAGTCAGTATTGTAATTTGTGACAAATACTGTTTCTCAGCTGATGAGTCAAAAGGGTCTGGTCTGTCCCATGAAGCAGGATATGTGGGTTAGCTAGCTAACTTTGCGCTTCTCTCTCTCTCACACACAAACAGCTTCAACAAAGGCAGCAAGCAGCTGTTTTTTGTTTACGGTTCAAAATATGAAAATTACCTCCTCACAGTATGGACAGTGACAAGTACTGAAGATAACTGAGTGACATGTTTACAAAAGCGCAGAATAACTTCACTTTTTATGATAATTTATTGTGTAAAATCAGACATGCATTAAATGTTTTTAGTACAACCAATGTTCCGTTCGGGCAATAAAAGTAACACCTAAGCATAGGGAACACGAGGCGACTTGATGAGTAGAAAATCTTTGTTTAGACTCAGTGATATGATGATAAAGCTGTGATATGCTGTAGCACGATGTGTAGTGAGACAAGGAGGGATGTAAAAGAACAGAGGCAAAAGCAAACTTGCAAACTTGAGAGAACAATATTTACAGTTTTAACTGTCAAATCCGGCTTCTATAGTCAAAACCAAATGTGATCTACATTTTTCACCTGGTCCTCTCAAGAAGCATGTATGATACACAGCTGACCTGGTTTCCTGTGAAGTTTACTATTTCTATTACTATTTTTATAGGAAGATGATTTCTTGCTTATTTAGAACTCACTAAGGCCCATTCATAACTTTTTTAGGACAGACCAAAAATAAATTATTTCATTGTGCACAGGTGCTGCTGAGCCACCTGAGGAAGACCTTAGCTGGAGTACAGTCACATTATTCAGATCTTACAAGAACATCCATTAATCTAATCCAAAATTGGGCAGATTCAGGGTAAAGTATAGCCCTGAAGACAGTGTGTGTTTCTGGAAGGTTGTAAAGTGTACAGTTGTGTTTGTGTTGGTACCTGGTCAAGTTGAGGTCAGGGTGGGGTCTCTTGCCACTGTTGCGTTCCCAGCGTGAAGAGGCAGAGTCAAGAGAAGGGAGTGTGGAGCATGAGGAGGAGGTGGAACTCCGCCTGGGCTGAGGGGTGGGGAGGCTGTTTCTACTGCTCAAACCCTGATGGGCAAAGGAAGTCTCCAGTATAGATATATGTTTTATACACCAACTGTACATGCTTGTCATGTAAACAACATTATCACATCTAAAAGCTACGAGCATTTGTTAACTTAAGCCACGTTCAGACTGACAACAACACAGCGTCAAAAAAACGCAGCCTCATTCATTCATTTCAAAGAGGCCAACAGAAGACCAACACAGGGTCGTATGGTCAAAAAGTTTAACCTGGCTGAACATTCACCACGACAACACAACATGTCATTTGACCAATCAAATATGTGAAAGCCGTAATTCTGTTAACTACCTTGTGATCATCAAGATAGAGGATAAAATGACGCTACAATAACTTGCCAAAGTTGCAAAATCCTTTCTCATGGTATTAAATCATATTTCACACGACTAGTCAGTCAACGCACTTCCCAGGATAACCAAGTGGTAGTTACAGTATCAGTGTCAAGAACTGCAGTAGATGGGCGATTGGCTATTCCAAATTGTAAGAAAAGGGGAAAATGCAAAAAAAGAATAGATAATTAATTTACTTGATATTGCATTACACATAACACTGTGGGCTTACAGCAATGCTGCATAGTTACTGAGATGGAAGTGCAAACAGGAGTGCACTGAAGGAACTTTAAGTAGTTAGTTAGTTCCTAAGTTTAGATACCGGGGCTCCTTCAGTACTGTGACTTTTTGACTGGAATGGCCTATTACTCATCTCTTTATGTATCCATACTAGTTTGGTGCAGTAGTAATGCTTATATCCACCTTAATGGTTTTCCTGTCACTCCTCTCTACAGGGTCCTCCACCTCATCGCAGGGGTAGAAACCTGGGAAGGGGGTGAAAGGGTTGACCCTGGGGCGGCAGGAGCCTGAAAATGTCCCCATGAGGCTGGAGATGCTGCGCAGAGCTGAGATGGTGTGTGGTGACAGAGACGAGTCCATGAGCAGGTCCGACACCAGGTTCCTGGCCTCGTTGATGACTGAAAGATCCACGCCGTTGCCGCTCACTGCACCCTGCCATATGCACGCAAAAGGCACTGTCAGAGAGCAACTTCAGAGCAGCACATTATTTGAACACAAAAAAGTACTCTGTTTTAAAAATGTTTTTGGAAAAGTTTTGTGAGTTGTCAGTTTGCTTGAAAATAGATCCCAAATTTTGGCTTATGGCTTGATACAGAGTTGTCCAATAGCCTCCTGCTGGAGTGCACTGTAATATAGACAACAGAATAGGTGACAATCTACTGATTCATGTCTCTAACGCAAAAGGCTGTTTGGGCTAGTGGTATTGTGGTAGGAACAATGGTATCAGGTACACAATGTTGATAACGATCCTCCATCTCTCTCTTCAATCTTGTTTGCTCCATCTTCATTTCTTTCAAGAATCCCATTTTCCCACTGCTGACTTTCTTGATATTTACTATTGCTAGCTTCTTCTCCCACCTCATTCCTCTCCTGTTGTCTCCTCATCACTCTTCTCTTCCTCTAGCCTTTTACACAACAGTAACAACAACTACAGTATATTGGGAGGCTAATATCTAAAGTGATGTCCCATAAATTGTAAGAGCAGTCTAGCACAAAACAGGTGTAATCCTTGCTTTTTTTAGGGCAGATTTCATGAGGAAAAGTGTTCTGGTTTACAAATAATGATTTTTGGTCTGTGGGACCTAAATTCTTTGAAAGATTACACAAATAGTTCAAACAAGACAAAGAATGTGTCTCAGTATGATAAAATGCGGCATGACAACTATTCCAAGGTCATTGTATGCCAGGTTTTACACAATGTGAATTTTGCCTATCCAAAAAAATCAGGAAAAGAACTGAATGTCCTAAAGGTGAGAGATAAAGATCAGAGACCACTCCATCTGAAAAGACCTGTATTATCTCTGTGTTACCTGAATGATCCATGCACATGTACCTTTATGCTCCAAAAACATATGAGCTGAAATAAACACAGCACTGACCTGATACTGTGGTTTGTACCAGTGTTTCAGATCCCAGTCCCACAAGATCATCTGAAAAACACAAGAGAGACACATAAACTGTCAGTCAAATGTCATCATTGTATATGTGTTTGGCCATAACAGAGAATATGAAATGTATTTACATAGAAAGAACACAGGCTTTGACCTTTGCTCCACTTTCAGCAAACTGCCTTATGACTTTTCAGCGGGGGCACTGGCAGGTCAGCAACTAGCTACTAACTGCTAGTCTATTCTACCTGTTATCTACCTGTTATCTAAACACACAGTGTAGTAACAGTTTACATTAAGGTTTTCTTGCACCACATGTTGCACTTTCTACTACAGGTATGCTAATGCACACTGCCTTAGCGACAGCAGACTGAGGCCTTTCACTGAAAGCAAAAGAAGAAAAGCAAACCACTAAAACCACCGTGGTGCGTCTACAGCGGAGCTATGAGATCTTATCTAGATCCAACTACGTCAATCAGCAGCATTTCCAAGCTATCTGTTGGTAACCAAACAGGAGCTCTCACACGTTACAGCAGTGTATAGTGGTGGAGCGGTGAAGGTGATGCAGGTTGTATAACACTAAGTTGATGGACCTGAAATAACCTAATCCTCTAACTCAAGTATAAATACAATACAAATTTGATAGAAATTAATTAGTTAACGTAGCCATTAACTAGGTTTGCTACACAGTACAGTTATACTTTCAAAGATTTTCTTAACATGTGCATTTAAGTTTTTCAGCCATGCACATATAAGTGAAAGCACTGAAATCTATTACTTTTGACAGCATAACAATAGAAAACATAAAGTCTACAATTTGTGATAAATCTGTGTCCAATGATCTGACGACAAGGACATCGATTTTAAGTCTACATTCATGTTTTAATGGGGAGAAATATAGCAGTTTACCATGTAAAATCCAGGCAGCAGTATACATTTCTTGTAAAAAGTCACCATGCAGTCTCACCCCACACCACAAGGGGGAGAGACACAGAGGATTAAGCCTCATTTGAGAAGCACCTCCACAAACACTATCAACCACAACCTAGCTATAAACACACACCCTCATATAGCCTTCTTTTTAACATCTCAGCCAGTCATCATATTGTCAGGAATAATCAAAGCACATAATACTACATTAAAAATGGGAAAGGATTTTACACTGGATTAATCATCTGGTCATATTCAGCAATGTCAAGAACTTCAATAAGACACTATAATATTATTTATTTAGTAAAACAAATTCTCTTCATTTTAGGGAATGGCTTTAAATTAGATTTTACGATTTCCACTACTGTTCTACTATGTTCTGTGATTACAAAAACAACATATGCCAATTTTCAAAAGCTGCAAGGCCAGGTTTTTAATCTAATAAGAAAAACACAATACATTACGGGAAAAAGTCCCACATATAAATGGCAAAACTAAACTACTTCCAACTACTACTACTTTCCAACTTTCTGTAATATAATGATAATATTTGATATTATACATACACTTTTCTTCATGTCATTCATACAGTACATAAAAACTATAATTAAGGTGGTTAAATAGATCAGTGGCTCTATCCAATCTCCTCTAATCAGTAACTGTTTCATTGATCAAAGTGGGATGTTTGTCATCAGCATCTGTACAATGCTGCCAAACATTTAATATGGCAAATAAGCCCTGCCATGGCAACCCGACATAGAGGCCAGCAAACAATGCTCCATACACCATGGCAACGAGATGGCGGGAGACAGCCCGGAGGACAGAGTTGTTGGCCTTCTGCTTGTTTAATACCTAATCTCAATCTAAAACCTGGCCTTGCAGCAAGCGCACATCGTATCTGTTTGTGTCTACGTTTCTTTTTAAATTAATAGATTAATTTATCTCAACCAAAGGATCATGTTCTGTTGACAATTCCATTTTATACTGACCCTCTCGATCACACACACGCAGTACATAACAGTGATACACTCAAAAAGTCACACAATATAGCGTAGTATGTCTAAAATTTGTCTACACCTCACCGTTACAGTAAGCTCTTTAACTCTGCATAATCTTTGCACAATACACAAAAACACGTCTTCTCCGACTTTCACACAGCACAGAAACAGGAAACGCTGGCTAAATGGGCACTACCACCACCACCACCATCAAAGTGTGTGCCAAGCAACAACTTATTTACAGTTAGGGCCTTATGCCAGTGATGAGATTAAAATATTTTAATGAACAGGAGATCTTTACTGATGTTATGAAAACATGACATGAGGGCAGACACATAGAAAGAGACACACAACTCAGCACTTAGACACGTGTACACATGCAGACACACATGCATACACAGACGCAGACGGCCAAACATATTATATTATTTCTCACCTCTGAGACATTTAGGTGAAACTGACTTTTTCTCAAGTACACTGAGGTACAAGCACTACAAGTACATTGCACTTTGAGTATTTCCATCTCATATTACTTTACACTTTTATTCATTTAAAAATGGATATATTGTAAGTTTTTCTCCACTAAATGTATCTGATAGCTAGTTAGTGGTTTCTGTGCAGATTAAGATTTTACATATGAATCATGTGACCATCTTATAAAATATGATGCATTGTTATAGATGTAACTAGTATATATGGTTTAAACTACCATTAAAATACTGCTTACATGTTAATCTATTTGAAATAATAATCCAATATAATACTATAATTATATAATACAATAATACTAATACTTTTAAAGTAAAATTTTGAATACATGGTTTTTACTTGTAATGGAGTATTTTTACATTGTGCTATTGCAACTTTGCAAGTACTTCTTCACCATTCGCTTTAGGGTTAGGGAAGCTGAGAAAGGTAGACAATATAAATGACTGTAAATCATGCAATAAACCCAAACTACTATTTAAAATGAGGAATGTATATAGTCTGATTTTGTGGGCACATTTTTGCAACTGCTAATCATACATCAATATACAACTTCATATTTACACTGAGAATATGTTGACATGTTTGCAACGACATCAGACTGCTTTCTCTACTTTGTAATCCAGGCTAGCTTTTAAACATACAGGCACAGATAGAGCTTGTTAGACTTGTACAACTGGCTATATCCAGTGTGTCTGTCATTCTGTGTAACACTGTGTGCACACCTGCATGTGTATGAAGATTATTTATGGTGCAAGTATTTCCAAAAGGGGAAAAACTGCACTATATTTATGCACACCTGCATGAATATACAGATACAAAGCAAACCGGGAGAGACCCACACAGAGAAAACAATAACGCACACAATCAAACATGGACTTAAATGCACAGGAAAAATATAGTACACATCAAAATAACACTTCACATAAACACAGTTATTTAACATGAGACAAGTCGTAAATATTTCCTAACAGAAGTCAATAAACCTGTGAAAGCGATTAGACGGCCATTTTGTTACACCTGCGTGTCATTTTAGCTAGGCTCCGTGGTGTGAGAGGTGCTAGAACTGATAAAAACACGCTAATAAGAGTGTGGGGGACAGAGAAAAGGTATCAATGGTAGGCAGGCAGGGCATTTGTATGGAGAGGAGCCGGGCACTGCTGACGTCAGTCTGCAGCGACACACACAGCGTCAGCAGCCTTCTGCACATGCACTTGCTGATAACGAGGTCTGGGCTCTGGCTGTCAAGACACGCACAGGAAGAAAAGATGATATGGAGAGAGGAAAAGGAAGCACGGGCTGGCTTGATTCTTTTCAGGAAAGACAGCTAACCAGATGAGAGGTCTGCAGAGTGTGTGTGTGTGTGTCCTATTGATCAGACATAGCTTGATCTACCAGGAAATGGCTAGGTGCCAAAGCTCAGGCAGGTTAGCTGATGGTGGGCCAGCAGCTGAGGCGACTAAGGAAGGAACTGACTGAGATTAAAAACACTGTCTCTATAGTGACTCAGTCTGGGTAAAAAGTTCAAAGACGTATCCTACACTCAAACACACACAAAACGGACCAATATAATAAAATATACTATAAAATACTATACTTGAGATGCAACATTTTCTTTTACCTAGAAAAACAGGAATCATTAAAAGGTTGCACAAATGTTAATAATTTCTTCTGGAAGGAAGAGTTTGCACATTTAAGAATTTAATGCTGGCGATAAAATGATCACTCAACACCAATTTTCTATAAAAAATGTGTTTGGTAACAATGATAGATAGTTAATCTGACTACATTTTCCTCAGAGGTTGTCATAGATAAATACAAAATGGTTATGAAGAAAGAAAATGAGTGCAACAACGAACTTACATTAACCCCATACCAAAGATGAGGAAGTTACTGACAAAAAAGTTCAAACAACCTCAATTATATGGAAGTGGTTAAGATAGCTTTAAAATGACAAGAAGGCTTTGATAAAGACACTGCAAAATATACCAAGTGCAAACAAAGACAACTAAAAAGTACTATACCAGTGAATGGACATGAATCGAGTGTGAGATTTTGGGCCAACGCGTGTGTTTGTAAGCCCACAAGCAGTGTCCAACATGGTAATAGTAGTGCTCCTTTAGCATTCAGCAGCATTTCTGGAGCTCAACCTAAACAACACGCAATTGTGTTCTGGGTTTGTGGCCATTACCCTATAAAAATAAAGCTTAATACAACAGGACATGTGACTAACTATTTTCTATCCACTTTTTTGACATAATGTCTCTGGACATTGAAGTCATAGAGTCAATTCAAAAGCCACGTTGACACTATTAAGATTAACCTCTGTATAGTTATATTGAATTTTTCACAAGATTATGTTTATAGAATTTCTCAAGTTTATAGGATTTAAATAGTAAGAAAATATTTATCTTGACAAAAAAAAACAACATAGGAAATTTAACAATTGATACATTTGTAATTATCAATAGTTTTTTTATAATTGATAATATTCTTTGTCCAAATCTTGCAGCACTATAGACAGAAGTTTGGTAACTTTTGCTTCACTAAAATATATTTAAAACCTAAAAAAAAAAACCAAAACTTAAAATGTAGATAGCATGATAGCAACATCGCATTAGGTATGCTATCATGCTGATAGATTTTCTAAATCGATATATATAATTAATTGCTCTATGTGTGACAAATATAGTCTCAATGTACTATATTTTTAACTCCTTTTTCCCCTACATTTTTGGTCAGCTGCTTTACAAAGTTGCAATTAATGCACAACACAATCTGTTTCTCTCTGCTGAGTGGTTCAAAGAATGTATCAAATTGAAGTTGCTAGATGACAAATGTATGAATTGTGAAAGGTGGGAAGAGATAAAGTACTTCCTCCCAGTGTAACCAGACAATCTCCAGAACCAAAGACTTGTAAAAATCCTTTTGCATCTGTGTTGCTTGGCCTACCACCAGCCCACAGGTCAACAGGCCCAACGGGAAAACTCAAGGTACTCCAGATGGCTAGTCCGCATATGGCTGTCACCAGTGTTGTCAGGGCAACCTGGCAAGACCATGGAAAATTCTTTGAATAGGGAAAGGAGCTTGTGCAAAATGTCATCCCTCTCTTTCACACTCATCTACCACTTCACTGGACTGGTGTTGTTCCGTGTCTGCCCTGCAAATGCCAGCATCTATTAGTGTCATTTGGGGTATTTAAGTACTTCTATGACAAGATCTGTTTCTTTGTACACTGCTTGATGTTTGTCCTATTTGTCACCAATCCAGTTAATAAAAAAACAAACAAATACTACCAATGAAATCTCTTTCCAAAAATAGTTTAAAAATCCCAACCATCCAAGGAATGAACAAGTACACAGTTACAAGTCTCATGTCTCATTAGTCTGGTTGTAGTTCTGCAAAACTTAACAGAGCAGCAGAAACAAAACAATCCGCTGTTGGCTAATTGCTAAAGAAGAACTCACAGTTTTTCATTATTATCTCTATGCATTTTCCATGACAATAACTTTTAATTAACTGTCACAGTCTTTTTCTATATGTTGCCAAAATGCTACAAGAGCATGAACAACTGCCTTCAAAGTTTTCTTATCTGTTTCCTAGGGGGTGGAGCTACAGAAACTATACCACAGAGCACATAACGTGTTAATTTCACCCAACAAAATATCATTCTTTAAAAATGGCACCCAAGATTTTCACGGTACAAAACTTTATGGGTATTCATAGAAGCCAGAGTGTGCTCAATGGGGAGACACCCACCAGGCTAATGAAGAGCATGAAATAGGCTTTGGAATTAATGTCACGTCACACTGTATTTAGGGTATTTCAGGGGCTGATCTGCCATACTTGTCAGCAACTAGTGTTTTTTTTTACATATAGAGCAGAGGATATAGACGCTTCTTAAGGGCACATATCACCACAGATTTTTGCTAAAAATGTAGAGTGAAGAATCAGAAGGGGACATAGCATGCTATGGTAAAGAAAACAAAAGGTGTGGAGAAATGTTAATGTTAGGAAAGCAAGGACCGGTGGAGAATGGTAGCAAACAGCAGGTATCAAATACTGAAGTTTGATGTTTCTTGGAGTAATGCCAAATTTAACAGAATACACTTTCATTTAAGAAAAGATTGTACACAGTGTTTTGCATGCTGTATGATAGCTGCCCCTAGTAAGGCAAAATTTAAACTGCCAGATTTTGAAAAGGCATTTTGTGACTTCCTACCTGTCCGACAAAGGCACATGATGGGGTTTAGTTTACTGTTTACAAAGGATTTTAAATTGTAAACTTATTTTTAAGTTGAACAATGATGCCTGTTTGTCTTCTGTCATAAAGCCTAATTTAATTCAGTGAAAAATAAACATCAACTTCCATCATACATCAACAAGACCACAAACATGACAGATGTACTTCTCCATAATCTTGGCAGGAAAGAAGCAAACCTTTGTCCCTCCAACACTCCCTGAGATCACAGTGTTGTGATGTTGCCGATCACTCAATATAGGTATATATAATATATAGGTAATATATAATCTGTTTTTCTTGTTCTGAAGTGCACAACTACAAAGAAGTGATTTGACCATGGGTTGGTTAGATCCAGCACACACTCCAGCAGAAGAGAGTTCCTTTACTCTTAACAGTTACCTATTTAGCTGTATGTTCAGAAAACAGTTCCCAGCCTACTGTTTACGTTTAATAACTACATGCTGCATACAAAATTCTGGGTGTACACCCTCTACATCTATGGGGTTGTGAGAGAAATCAGCTGGCTTTATCTTAACATCACTCCCATTTTATCAAGTGAAACTGACCACCTTATTAGGCTTTAAAGAGCCATCCTGAAGATCAACCCATAGTAATATCACCTGCCATGTGATACTAAAGCACAATGTAGTACAGGTTACTAGCCAGACAACAACAATCCAACGCATGTGCATAATCTTTATGGCATTAGGTTACATGACACCATGTACCCATGTGCTATAGGGGGCTAACAAGGTAGCAACATTGTAACTTAAATGTTTTTTTGATGTCCGTTTTAGAATCCCCCACCTGAAGAGTGTCCAAACTAGAAGAACTAAGAGCACAGCGTAACTTCTGGTATTTTGCTCAACTTAGTGTCATTACTGAGAGCTGATCTATTTATGTGGCACAGACATGTGCCATACACATTTTCCATTAAACCATCCAGAAAGTTGCATACCTAAAAATATTTTACAAAATTTTCTGGTGCGTTTTCATCATATTACAGGATTGCTCTGAGCCACCATTACACGGTGTGAAATCAAGTTTCTAGAAAATGGAGAAAACTCATTCAATTCCTCTTAACATCCTAGCATCATGCCACATTACATGAGGATGGTATGCTTATTACCAACCTGTGAACTAAACAAATAATGTATGATTGCTATCTTGTACTATTGAAAGCTTTGAAAACTGTACATCTACATGCCTTCACCCACAATGCAGACACACCCACCTCAAGGTCATAAGCTTGACCTTTGTCACAAAGCAAGATATGAGACAACTTTCCTAATTCTTCCTAGCCTTTGTCTCTCTCCAGACAGCCATATTTGCTGTTCTCTGAGGATTATGCTACATTAATTCCAGTTTCCGTGTTGAGTTACAGATGCCTTTTCATACGCCCCCACTGGTGTAAGAAAGTGAACAAAACAGTGAGTATTCACAAATTTGTATGCAACTGTGTTTTGTTTGGGACATCTTTAACTCTGATGTAAGTGTAACACAATCAGTCTTAATTGTTTTCTGTGCTGTATAGATGTAGATAGTAGTTTCTAAGTAGAATTTAAATATAACCAACTAGTCCTCAGTTTTGCATTGAGTTCCCAATGTCGTGACAAAATTCACCTATTTATACAGATTACATTAAGAATGAATAGAATACAATTGTGTGGCATAAAATCACATGCCAGACAAAGCAGTATAATGACGCTTTTTGTGATAAGTGATAAATTTTGTCCCCAGAGATGCAACAAGAACAAGCTAATGTTAATGAAGTTAACTTAATCCAACTAAAACCTGCAAGAACTTGTGATCTCAGGACTAAATCTAAATCAGAAAATAGCAGCAAAAACAGTACTAGAACAGGCCAAAAGATTTTGGACAAAACAAAAACAATTAATCAGCTAAAACACCAATTCAACATCCAAGTCTGTCTGGTTTACGTCAACAAAGGCTGTAGTTTGTTGTAGCAGAATGGTACCTTACATAGCTCTCTCATCTTCTTTCTCAGGGGCATAGCATGTGGTTTCACTATGGCGTTTTGTTTACATGAATCCGGAGACATACAGCACACGGCCTATAGGCACACACCCACTAATTCCTTTGAAGCAGGGAAGATAACAGTTGCTGTCTGCTTCCTGGCTGTTGTGAATTCGTCAGCCAGCTGTGTCCCCAGAAAAAAAGCAGATGGACCAGACCATGGCTGACAGAAAAATTGAGTGGAAGAGGCACCATGAGCCATTTGGGAAATAGCAGGAAAAGTCTGTGTGCTAAACCAAGTTGGAAGGTGCTCCTTCCCAATACTATTATTTCATTAAGGCCAAGAGACTGAACAAGTCCAAGGGACATGGAACTGGTTTTATCAGATGTACAGTATGGCCAAATGTTCTGGACACCTGGATAGTGCTGATAATTGAAAGTCTGTATTCAGCTTGCAACACTTTGCCTTATTGTGAAGGAGGTTGGGGATTTGGGGTGGGAAACCCAAAAAGGATGAAAAAGGCACAGAGGCTAGAAGGCTGCATCCGCCATAGTTGTAGAAGCGAAAGCATGAGTGTGGGATGAGTTACGGTGAAAACACTTGGAGGCTCAGGAAGGGAAAGCAAGACCAGACATCACTCAGGCTGCTCTGAGGCTGCAGGTGTGTCCTCATTTCAAGAAAAAGCGTCAGAAGATACTTAAGGGTCCCAGCAGACCTTCCACATTGTCGGATTTACTGTCTCACTCAGTTGACCTAGGATCACTTTAGCATCCTCCAGAAAGATATGCAGGAAGGCCAAGAATATAGATGGATGACTAGATCGGTAAGAGCTGTATTGATTGACCAAATATTATTAAATAATGATAACTTTTTTACTTTAGCTTTTGAACATTTGATTTTCTTTTATTTTTCCACCTTTCAAAACATCTAATCTGTTTTCATTGTAAATCAAATATAATGAGAAATGGATTGGTTTTACTTTTACACCCTACAGCTCAGAGAGTGTTTGTCTTCCACAGGAAGGTTTA